>NC_141538.1:41182500-41335000 GCF_021556685.1 Rattus norvegicus | reverse complement strand
CACGAGGAAACTGGCCTAAAGAGTGTTTTTACTGTTTGTCTAAATATTCAGTGGCAGAAAGATGCTTCTAAGTTTTTAGGAGCTCTGGTTGCTAAAACATTTGTACCCTTAATGACAGTACTATGCTAATATATATTTATTCACAGAGGTAGCCAATATATTTGGAAAAGATGGTTGTTTGTGGGGGGGTTATAGATTATTTTCTGCAGATGAAGAAAAGACAAAAGATTGGGATAGCTAAGACAGGCAACCTCAGTTCCCTCCATAAAAGACTATAGAGAGTGACTGCAATAGGAGAGAGACACTTAGGTGAGTTGAGGGGCAGGTGGGGAGGAATCTCACAGCAGGCAGCAGGCGATCCTGGGCCTCACTGAAATTGGTGTGAGAATCAGGAAAGAATGAGAAGAGGATCAGGCAGGTGGGCTTCCCCTGGGAGACCCAAGTACTATTAGACCAATAATAGAGACAAGGCAGAGGGTAGAAGGAAAGCTGGAGGCACGCTAGTCACCTGGGAAAGGGACCACAGAAGGGAAGAGGCACTAATGAATGTGATTTATGTGAGTTCATGTTCATGAGACTGTATAAATGCGAGTTGTTATTGCTTGAGGAGTCTTCATTCGCCAGAAAGAGTTACATAAGACAGACCTAGGAATAAGATATTCTGTGCAAATTAACTGAGGTTGCTATTCTGTGGCTAAGAACATCCTACTTCTGTATCCCATTACCTAGTCTGAGGTGGTCAGAGAATAGATTAATGATACTTTTCAGAGGAAGAGAGAGAAATCTTTACAGTATACGCTGACGGCGTCAAAAGTGATACAGAGGTTTTTAAGGAACAGGGAGCTGCCACCTACTCCTCCTCCTGAGAAGAAGCTGAGGGTAAAACAGGAGTTATTAAAAAGCACGTCTAATTAGAGGAGAGCCTCCAGGAGAGGCAGGTCTTAGTACAAGTGATCATAGCAGACATTGAAATTGAATAAAATGCAAAGTCAATGATTCTTGAATTGGGGACCACAGTATATTCTGAAGAATGTGAGAGGTTTTTTTTTTTCTTTAAAGAAAACTGGTATTACTGAAATTCTTTCAGACGTTATCTAATTTTTTATAAGAGAATTCCAAGGGTCCTTCTGGAAAAACAAATTTTAAAACAATAAATAAAAAGTATACACGAGGATGAATAATTTTGCTGTATCTTATAAAGGGAAGAGGACAGATATGAGACAGTGCTATGAAGGAAGAATGGGGGAGGGGGAATAATGGAATGAAGGTAGGTGGAGTATGAGGAGACACAACTAACACTAAAACATTTGAAAAACCCATGTGAAATCCTACTACTGTAGAAGGTTCCTAAAATCTATACACAGAAGAGTTTACGGAATAAGCTTATAATGGAAGGGACGATGCCTTTCTTAGACACCATAGGCCATCAAATAAAACAGCCAGTGCCAGAAATGGGCTACCTCATTTAGAGTTTTTGGTCAGTGAGGTCCTATAGACCTCAAACATTACAAGCTATTGCCATTGATTTAGTTACCTCCTGAATTTGACAGTAAGACCCAGTTTCAAGGTATACTTGAAACATATAACAGGGGGTAATCAATCTGATATTCATATGGACACCTCATCCCTGAGGCATAGCTTTTGTAGTGATGGAAATCTATACACTTGGTAACAGGAGAGATAATCAATCACCAATCTTACCCAGCTGTGAATCCCGTGAGCTACAATAATGACTAAACAGATCATTGTCCAAGATATGCCTACTGGTGCAATACTGGCATGAAAGTTATTAAAGTAACCAACTACTTTATCATTGAATTTAATACCCATTCCACAAAATGGAATTCATGTCTGGCATTCTTAGTGACGCCAGAAAACAGACAAGGGAGGTTATAGGTCCAATAAGGAAATGTGAATTTAAATGACTCCCAATGACTCTACTAATCTGTAGATGAGTGCAACTGTCAACCCTCATCAGAGAGTTTGTTTTAGCACTAGATCTTGATTAACACAGAGACACATAATTGTCTTATGTGTGAAGAGAGCAAAAGACTTTATAATGTTTAGCTTTAAATGGGAGATCCATATCACATTCCTTATTCCAAAAGCTCAAGGATTGTCAAGGAATATTGAAAGATCCAGAGAAGGAAGGGGTGTGACTCCTGGTGGATAGTCCTGGGGTGAATAAGAAAGCAGGAAGAGAAAGCCACGAGGATCAAGCCAGTAGGTAGCACACCCCCATGGCCTCTACATCAAGTTCTGTCTCTAGGTTCCTGTCCTTCCTTCCCTCAGTGATGCAGCTACCTGAGAGTATAAGCAAAATAAACCATAGCCTCCCTAAATTGCTTATGTTCTGGTGTTTTGTCACAGCCATAGAAACTCTACTCAAGACATAAATTCATATAAAGTCATGAAGTATTGCTGGCATAGTCCTGAACATGTGAATTTGAGGAGATTATGGAAGCATAAATTCATATCAAATCATGGAGTATAGCTGGTGTAGTCCTGAGCATGTGCTTTTTGAGGGGATTATGGAAGTACCTTGGAACTTTGGATTAGAAAATCCGTTGAGAATTCAGAACTTGGTGAACAATTCTGGGAACTAGAATTGGGCAATAATGGTGAGAGCAATACAGATGATAAAAGCCTTGGTTGTAAAGCTTCAGAAAGAAGAAAAGATTCTACTAGGCCCATTTGTGTGATATTTTGTGTTAAGCAACTAGTGTCTCATTAGCATATGCTGAATAAACTGCTATGATTATCAAGAGATCAGCACCACTGAAGTAAAATATTTTCTATACTGAGATCATGAATGCTGGTCAGCTAGAGAGGAGTATTAAACATCTCTGAAGCAGAATCATCTGGAAAGTGTTTTATTGGGGGTGGTCAACACACAAAGACTACCACTCAGAAGCTGCTTCCTCTAAACCTCATGGTGGCAGCCCAGCTTGGTAAGTCTTCCAGGTGGTACTGGACTTGAAGACATGAAGGTCATGGAGAGGAAGAGCAGCTAAGGTTTCAAACCATGGGAGCCCACTGGTGTGTGTATAGCTTCAGTTGAAGTAGAAGTCTTGGGGTTGAAGGTACCACAGAGAGAATTTGAGGGTTGACAGCATGTAATAGTGTTAGACTTCCTAAAGAGGTTATTAGTAAAAAGGCAGTTGCAGCAGAAGACCCCAGGATTTTGGAGATTCCAGTACCATGGGGATACTGGCAAAGACAGAATCAGTCCTGATGTAAACAGCCTGGGAGACAAGCTGTTTCTGCTCCATGGCAGAACCAGAGGTATGGAACTGTTGTTGGAAGCCCTTTGGAGCTCAGAGAATCATAATAGGAATTTCAGAAGTCTGAAACTGAGCTATGCCTTCTCTGACTTGCTTTGTTTTCATTTTCATTCAAATGTCACAGTGTTCTGATTATTCTCTTTCACAGTAATAAAATACCTAACTTATTTTTTTACTTACGAGAGCCCCCACTTAAGATATCTTGGAATTTTATAGATTTTTTTTAAATTGTTAAAGAGACTTGGGAATTTTATAGAGACTTTGGATATTGTAGAGGCTTTGGGTATTTTAAAGAGGCTAGAATTTTTAAATGAACCAAGACATATTTTTCAATACAAATTAATTTTTAAATTAAAAAACAAAATGTTTGCTCTCTCCTCCAGGCAAACAAGACACCCAAAGGAAAGAAGGCCAATGGGAAGACGGCGGCACCACTGCTCACAGTTGTTAAAAAATAAGAGGCCGCTGGTTGCTGCCGCAGCAGAGAGCCCGTGGGCAGCACCCCACGAGCGAACTTGAGCCTCCGGACCACAGGTAAGACCAACTTTTCTGCTGCAAGAAAGCTGCCTGGTGAGCTTGGGACACACGGAAGCAGAATTCCTCTAGGACCGGGCACGTTCTGTGTTTACCGGAAGTCCCACACCCGAGGATCCCAGCCTGAAGCAGCTCTCTGCTCCCAGACCCTGTGAGAGAGAGACCCAACCGCCTGGTCAGGTGGGCACTCCTGAGGCTGCAGAGCGGAAGAGACCGCCAACACTGCTCACCCCTGCCCACATCCCTGGCCCAAGGGGAAAATGTATAAGGCCTCTGGGCTCCCGTGGGGGAAGGCCCAGGAGCTGCAGGACCCCTGCCTGAGACACCTCCGGAACCTGAAGGAAACAGACTGGATAAACAGTTCTCTGCACCCAAATCCCGTGGGAGGGAGAGCTAAACCTTCAGAGAGGCAGACAAGCCTGGGAAACCAGAAGAGACTGCTCTCTGTACATACATCTCGGACAGCAGAGGAAAACACCAAAGGCCATCTGGAACCCTGGTGCACTGAAGTTCCCTGAAGGGGCTGCACAGGTATTCCTGGTTGCTGCCGCCGCAGAGAGCCCGTAGGCAGCACCCCGCGAGCAAACTTGAGCCTCGGGACCACAGGTAAGACCAACTTTTCTGCTGCAAGAAAGCTGCCTGGTGAACTCAAGACACAGGCCCACAGGAACAGCTGAAGACCTGTAGAGAGGAAAAACTACACGCCCGACAGCAGAACACTCTGTCCCCATAACTGACTGAAAGAGAGGAAAACAGGTCTACAGCACTCCTGACACACAGGCTTATAGGACAGTCTAGCCACTGTCAGAAGTAGCAGAACAAAGTAACACTAGAGATAATCTGATGGCGAGAGGCAAGCGCAGGAACCGAAGCAACAGAAACCAAGACTACATGGCATCATCGGAGTCCAATTCTCCCACCAAAGAAACATGGAATATCCAAACACACCAGAAAAGCAAGATATAGTTTCAAGATCATATTTGATCATGATGCTGGAGGACTTCAAGAAAGACATGAACACACTTAGGGAAACACAGGAAATCATTAATAAACAAGTAGAGGCCTACAGAGAGGAATGGCAAAAATCCCTGAAAGAATTCCAGGAAAACACAATCAAACAGATGAAGGAATTAAAAATGGAAATAGAAGCAATCAAGAAAGAACACATGGAAACAACCCTGGATATAGAAAACCAAAAGAAGAGACAAGGAGCTGTAGATACAAGCTTCACCAACAGAATACAAGAGATGGAAGAGAGAATCTCAGGAGCAGAAGATTCCATAGAAATCATTGACTAAACTGTCAAAGGTAATGTAAAGCGGAAAAAGCAACTGGTCCAAAACATACAGGAAATCCAGGACTCAATGAGAAGATCAAACCTAAGGATAATAGGTATAGAAGAGAGTGAAGACTCCCAGCTCAAAGGACCAGTAAATATCTTCAACAAAATCATAGAAGAAAACTTCCCTAATCTAAAAAAAGAGATACCCATAGGCATACAAGAAGCCTACAGAACTCCAAATAGATTGGACCAGAAAAGAAAAACCTCCCGTCACATAATAGTCAAAACACCAAACGCACAAAAAAAAGAAAGAATATTAAAAGCAGTAAGGGAAAAAGGTAAAGTAACATATAAAGGCAGACCTATCAGAACCACACCAGACTTCTCGCGAGAAACTATGAAGGCCAGAAGATCCTGGACTGATGTCATACAGACTCTAAGAGAACACAAATGCCAGCCCAGGTTACTGTATCCTGCAAGACTCTCAATTAACATAGATGGAGAAACCAAGATATTCCATAACAAAACCAAATTTACACAATATCTTTCTACAAATCCAGCACTACAAAGGATAATAAATGGTAAAGCCCAACATAAGGAGGCAAGCTATAACCTAGAAGAAGCAAGAAACTAATCGTCTTGGCAACAAAACAAAGACAGTGAAAGCACACAAACATAACCTCACATCCAAATATGAATATACCGGGAAGCAATAATCACTATTCCTTAATATCTCTCAACATCAATGGCCTCAACTCCCCAATAAAAAGAAATAGATGAACAAACTGGATACGCAACGAGGACCCTGCATTCTGCTGCCTACAGGAAACACACCTCAGAGACAAAGACAGGCATTACCTCAGAGTGAAAGGCTGGAAAACAATTTTCCAAGCAAATGGTCAGAAGAAGCAAGCTGGAGTAGCCATTCTAATATCAAATAAAATCAATTTTCAATTAAAAGTCATCAAAAAAGATAAGGAAGGACACTTCATATTCATCAAAGGAAAAATCCACCAAGATGAACTCTCAATCCTAAATATCTATGCCCCAAATACAAGGGCACCTACATACGTAAAAGAAACCTTACTAAAGCTCAAAACACACATTGCACCTCACACAATAATAGTGGGAGATTTCAACACCCCACTCTCATCAATGGACAGATCATGGAAACAGAAATTGAACACAGATGTAGACAGACTAAGAGAAGTCATGAGCCAAATGGACTTAACGGATATTTATAGAACATTCTATCCTAAAGCAAAAGGATATACCTTCTTCTCAGCTCCTCATGGTACTTTCTCCAAAATTGACCATATAATTGGTCAAAAAACGGGCCTCAACAGGTACAGAAAGATAGAAATAATCCCATGCGTGCTATTGGACCACCACGGCCTAAAACCGGTCTTCAATAACAATCAAGGAAGAATGCCCACATATACGTGGAAATTGAACAATGCTCTACTCAATGATAACCTGGTCAAGGAAGAAATAAAGAAAGAAATTAAAAACTTTTTAGAATTTAATGAAAATGAAGATACAACATACCCAAACTTATGGGACACAATGAAAGCTGTGCTAAGAGGAAAACTCATAGCGCTGAGTGCCTGCAGAAAGAAACAGGAAAGAGCATATGTCAGCAGCTTGACAGCACACCTAAAAGCTCTAGAACAAAAAGAAGCAAATTCACCCAAGAGGAGTAGAAAGCAGGAAATAATCAAACTCAGAGCAGAAATCAACCAAGTATAAACAAAAAGGACCATAGAAAGAATCAACAGAACGAAAAGTTGGTTTTTTGAGAAAATCAACAAGATAGATAAACCCTTAGCCAGACTAACGAGAGGACACAGAGAGTGCGTCCAAATTAACAAAATCAGAAATGAAAAGGGAGACATAACAACAGATTCAGAGGAAATTCAAAAACTCCTAAGGAAATAGAAGCAGTCATTAAAGGTCTCCCAACCAAAAAGAGCCCAGGTCCAGACGGGTTTAGTGCAGAATTCTACCAAACCTTCAGAGAAGACCTCATACCAATATTATCCAAACTATTCCACAAAATTGAAACAGATGGATCACTACCGAATACCTTCTTCGAAGCCACAATTACTCTTATACCTAAACCACACAAAGACACAACAAAGAAAGAGAACTTCAGACCAATTTCCCTTATGAATATCGACGCAAAAATACTCAACAAAATTCTGGCAAACCGAATCCAAGAGCACATCAAAACAATCATCCACCATGACCAAGTAGGCTTCATCCCAGGCATGCAGGGATGGTTTAATATACGGAAAACCATCAACGTGATCCATTATATAAACAAACTGAAAGAACAAAACCACATGATCATTTCATTAGACGCTGAGAAAGCATTTGACAAAATTCAACACCCCTTCATGATAAAAGTCCTGGAGAGAATAGGAATTCAAGGCCCATACCTGAACATAGTAAAAGCCATATACAGCAAACCAGTTGCTAACATGAAACTAAATGGAGAGAAACATGAAGCAATCCCACTAAAATCAGGGACTAGACAAGGCTGCCCACTCTCTCCCTACTTATTTAATATAGTTCTTGAAGTTCTAGCCAGAGCAATCAGACAACAAAAGGAGGTCAAGGGGATACAGATCAGAAAAGAAGAAGTCAAAATATCACTGTTTGCAGATGATATGATAGTATATTTAAGTGATCCCAAAAGTTCCACCAGAGAACTACTAAAGCTGATAAACAACTTCAGCAAAGTGGCTGGGTATAAAATTAACTCAAATAAATCAGTAGCCTTCCTCTACACAAAAGAGAAACAAGCCGAGAAAGAAATTAGGGAAACGACACCCTTCATAATAGACCCAAATAATATAAAGTACCTTGGTGTGACTTTAACCAAGCAAGTAAAAGATCTGTACAATAAGAACGTCAAGACACTGAAGAAGGAAATTGAAGAAGACCTCAGAAGATGGAAAGATCTCCCATGCTCATGGATTGGCAGGATTAATATAGTAAAAATGGCCATTTTACCAAAAGCAATCTACAGATTCAATGCAATCCCCATCAAAATACCAATCCAATTCTTCAAAGAGTTAGACAGAACAATTTGCAAATTCATCTGGAATAACAAAAAACCCAGGATAGCTAAAGCTATCCTCAACAATAAAAGGACTTCAGGGGGAATCACTATCCCTGAACTCAAGTAGTATTACAGAGCAATAGTGATAAAAACTGCATGGTATTGGTACAGAGACAGACAGATAGACCAATGGAACAGAATTGAAGACCCAGAAATGAACCCACACACCTATGGTCACTTGATTTTTGACAAAGGAGCCAAAACCATCCAATGGAAAAAAGATAGCATTTTCAGCAAATGGTGCTGGTTCAACTGGAGGTCAACATGTAGAAGAATGCAGATCGATCCATGCTTATCACCCTGTACAAAGCTTAAGTCCAAGTGGATCAAGGACCTCCACATCAAACCAGACACACTCAAACTAATAGAAGAAAAACTAGGGAAGCATCTGGAACACATGGACACTGGAAAAAATTTCCTAAACAAAACACCAATGGCTTATGCTCTAAGATCAAGAATCGACAAATGGTATCTCATAAAACTGCAAAGCTTCTGTAAGGCAAAGGACACTGTGGTTAGGACAAAACGGCAACCAACAGATTGGGAAAAGATCTTTACCAATCCTACAACAGATAGAGGCCTTATATCCAAAATATACAAAGAACTCAAGAAGTTAGACCGCAGGGAAACAAATAACCCTATTAAAAAATGGGGTTCAGAGCTAAACAAAGAATTCACAGCTGACGAATGCCGAATGGCTGAGAAACACCTAAAGAAATGTTCAACATCTTTAGTCATAAGGGAAATGCAAATCAAAACAACCCTGAGATTTCACCTCACACCAGTGAGAATGGCTAAGATCAAAAACTCAGGGGACAACAGATGCTGGCGAGGATGTGGAGGAAGAGGAACACTCCTCCATTGTTGGTGGGATTGCAAACTGATACAACCATTCTGGAAATCAGTCTGGAGAATCCTCAGAAAATTGGACATTGAACTGCCTGAGGATCCAGCTATTCCTCTCTTGGGCATATACCGGAAAGATGCCCCAACATATAAAAAAGACACGTGCTCCACTATGTTCATTGCAGCCTTATTTATAATACCCAGAAGCTGGAAAGAACCCAGATGCCCTTCAACAGAGGAATGGATACAGAAAATGTGGTACATCTACACAATGGAATATTACTCAGCTATCAAAAACAACGACTTTATGAAATTCGTAGGCAAATGGTTGGAACTGGAAAACATCATCCTGAGTGAGCTCACCCAATCACAGAAAGACATACATGGTATGCACTCATTGATAAGTGGCTATTAGCCCAAATGCTTGAATTACCCTAGATGCCTAGAACAAATGAAACTCAAGACGGATGATCAAAATGTGAATGCTTCACTCCTTCTTTAAAAGGGGAACAAGAATACCCTTGGCAGGGAAGAGAGAGGCAAAGATTAAAACAGAGACTGAAGGAACACCCATTCAGAGTCTGCCCCACATGTGGCCCATACATATATAGCCACCCAATTAGACAAGATGGATGAAGCAAAGAAGTGCAGACCGACAGGAGCCGGATGTAGATCGCTCCTGAGAGACACAGCCAGAATACAGCAAATATAGAGGCGAATGCCAGCAGCAAACCACTGAACTGAGAACAGGACCCCCGTTGAAGGAATCAGAGAAAGAACTGGAAGAGCTTGAAGGGGCTCGAGACCTCATATGTACAACAATGCCAAGCAACCAGAGCTTCCAGGGACTAAGCCACTACCTAAAGACTATACATGGACTGACCCTGGACTCTGACCTCATAGGTAGCAATGAATATCCTAGTAAGAGCACCAGTGGAAGGGGAAGCCCTGGGTCCTGCCAAGACTGAACCCCCAGTGAACTAGTCTATGGGGGGAGGGCGGCAATGGGGGGAGGGTTGGGAGGGGAACACCCATAAGGAAGGGGAGGGGGGAGGGGGATGTTTGCCCGGAAACCGGGAAAGGGAATAACACTCGAAATGTATATAAGAAATACTCAAGTTAATAAAAAAAAAAAAAAAAAACAAGAGGCCAAAAAAGTGGTCAATCCTTTGTTTGAGAAAAGGTCGAAGAACTTTGGCATTGTGCAGAACATCCAGCCCAAGTGAGATCTCACACACTTCATCAAATGGCCTCCCTACATCAGGACCATCCTCTATAAAGTACCTCCTGCCATTAGCCACATCACCCAGGCCCTGGAAGGCTCAGCTGGTGCTGATTGCCCATGACATAGACCTCGTTGAGCTGGTGGTGCTTCTACCTGCCCTGTATTGAAAGATGGAGGTGCCCAACTGCGTCATCAAGGGAAAGACCAGGCTGGGGGGCTGACCCACAGGAAGACATGCACCACTGTCACCTTCACACGTTACTCGCACAGGTTAACTTTAAAGACAAGGCTGCTCAGGCTAAGCTGGCGGAAGCTATTAGGACCAATTACAACTACACATGCCATAAAGATGAGATCCACTGCTGCTGGAGAAGCAACAGCAGAGTCCTAAGTCTGTGGCTCGCATTGCTAAGCTGGAAAAGGCGAAGGCTAAAGAACTCGCCACTAAACTGGGTTACATATGCACCGCTACATTTTCTGTACATAAATATAATTACAAAGTTTGAATTTAAATGTTTGAATTTAAAGACAGGAACTTGAAAACATATTGTGGTATTAATATGCCATCTTGGGGACAAATGAGACAGGAAAGATTATAGTTGGATAGTTATGTGTTCTTGTCAAATCAATGAGAGATCAACTGTGCTGAAAAGTCTATGGTCAGCATGACATAAACTGGTCATCTGAGAGGAAGAAACCTCAATTGAAAAAATGCCTCCATAGTGTCAGTTGTCCTTCTCTGTATTCCCACCTTCACCTTGTCCTCCCATTCCCCCTACCATCTCATCCTCCTATTCTTATTTCCCTTTTATCACTTTATAACACTATCTTCTATTTCCCCTTCCTTGAAAATTCCCTCCACTCCCCCCATCCCTAACTTCTATGGTTATCCAGATAGAAATGCACATATGTAAAGCTTAAAAGGTAACAAAACACAGGAGAGAAAGCGTACAACACTTGCAGAGTGGGGGCTCTTGGTTACCTCACTTAGGGTAATTGTTTTAGGCTCCATCCATTCACCTGAAATTTTCATAAATTCATTTTTCTTAACAGCGGAATAATACTCTATTGTATAAAAGTGCCATGTTATTGTTATTCATTTATTCATCTGCTGATGGACATCTAGTCTGTTTCCAATCCCTGGCTATTATGATCATAAGCAAGTATCCCTGTAGTAGGATGTAGAGTCTTTTGGGTATATGCCCAAGAGATATAAAAGCTTACTACTGTATAAGCTTCCTAAAATATATGAAAGGAATTTGAATGTGGTCAACATGTAATGAAGGAGACAATGCCCCATCTAGACATCTTCTACCACCAACTAATGCCTGTGGTGCCAAGATTGTTGCAACTTTATGGAGCCATTTGTCAAACAGGTCCCATAGAACCCCCAATCTCGACAAGATCATGGCAAGAAAATATTGCTGAAGACACTAAGTATTTGTGACCTAGAACATAGAGAAATAAAACTGATACTCAACTGGAAGCTTCAGCCCTACTGAGTAGTGTTCATAGTGCTATAATGTGCTAAACATGCTACCAGAGGAAAAAAAGAGATCTTCAATCTCATTCAGCTCTAAATCATATGAGCTGCAAGAGTGACCTGCCTGCAAGATATGCCTAGTGTCCAGTAGTGACACCAATGTTTTGGATGCAACCAATCATTTTTAAACAGTTGATTTAAGACCCATTCCACTAGATGAAACCCATATCTGACGCTGAAAAAGTGACCAAGAACCTGACACAAGATGGGTTGGTGTGCCCTAAGGGAAAGCTTACTAGTATTATTCTGCTAAAGAAATATAGAAATAAAAGACCCTATGGTTATATTGCTGTATCCATAGAGCAGTGCACTGCCCAACCCTCAGCAGAGAAGCCTCTTCAGTAGATGTAATTAACACAAAGATCCAAGTGAACAATGTGCAGAGAGTGAGAAACTTTGGAGCACTAAGCCCTAAATGGAGTATCCTTATAAAAACCCTCCCCTCGATGGCTCAATGATCTGTGCAGAAGAAGATGGAGAAAGATTGTAAAAGCTAGAGGTGGTGGATGACTCCAGGAAAACAACATCTTCAAGACAAGGGCTGATACACACAGGAGCTCATACAGTCTGTGGCAACATTCACAACACTGAGCCTTTTCAAACCAGACAAAATCCCAGCACCAGGAAAAGGAAATGGGTACGTAATACTATCCTTAGCCATGAAGGTTTATGCAACTGATACTGTTGAGAAAGGGGAAAACAATTTCATCCAGTGGAGTGTCACCGGGTCTATCCTTCACAGTCCAGGGCAGGGCTCATGTCCAGAGGAATTCGCCAACACAAAACGGAATCTATATTTTGTGTACTTTTTGTTTTGGCTGGGTTTTTTTGTCTTTTTTTGTTTATTTTTTTTTATTTTTATATTTTACCTTTTGGTTTTAGAGAGAAATAGAAAGAACATGAATTTTCTTTCTGCATAGGGGTGGGAAGAACAGAAACCCTAAGACAGACCATAATCAGAAATTAGCATGTGTGCTCAAGTGAGGGGATCACAGTACAATGATAACCAGCAACCTCTTTATAGGCACAGTACTTTCTCATTACTACATCCTTCTACCTGTGCTGTTCCTTAAACACAAAGAGTAATGAAAGCAAATCATTTTTTTTCCTGAAGAGGATGAGCACTTCACAGGGAGACCTACAGAGCCTACAGGGCTCTCACAGACCAAACCACCAACCAAAGAACATTCACGGACTGGTTCTTGGACCCCTGCACACATGTTGCAAAAGTGCAGCTTGGTCTCCACGTGGGTCCCCCAACAACTGACTATAACATTGAAAAGTATGACAACCCTCCCTCAACAGCTACTAACTGCCAATTCTCAGAAAAGGTTGGAGGTTCATGGATCCCTCCTCTTTCTGAAAACGTGGCAGCCCCGATCTTACAGAAAACCACAGCTGTTGTGAGTCTATGAGGACAACTGGCTTGTCACACTCAGAAGGTCTCTATTTGTTGCACATCTCCCCATCCTCTGGCTCTTACCTTCTTTCCATCTCTTCTTCAACATTCCCTGAGTCTTACGAGATGTAATATAGCTGCGAAGCACTCTGTCTGATGCAGTGAGAAGTTTCTCTGGTGAAGGCTGGGCACAGCCTATGGGATAGATATGAGCATTTAGAAGGTCGTTTGACAATGGAAACATTTAGCAGAACAAGAATAGTGGGTCCCTTCTAGTGTATACAATGTCCCCAGCCACAAGCTCCTGACTACGTTTGCAGAACCAGGCATAACTTCTCTCGAGTGGAGTAGAATCAGAAAGCTGCGGGCTAGCACCATAATATTTATGCCACTGTTGAACCAAAGGACACAGCTTGCCTGGCAGGTAATTGTAGCTCACAGGAGTCACAACTGAGTAAGGCTGATGACTTTCCTCCCCCTGCAGATTGCACACCGCCTTCCGATACTGTGAAAGCTAGCCAGCAGAGAGGAAAACACTTCCGGTTTACCTGTATCTTGATTTTTCTTTGCTCTGTTACCATTTTGGGGGAAATCGAGAGTGACGAGACTATTCTGTATTTGTCTAGGATTCTGCACCCTGACTGGCTGACCTTGCATAGGGAGGTAACGGCAGCTGATGCTAAGATGTTCATTTAATAATCCATGGCTTCCTGGGAAGTATTATCTATGCATGGAAGTTGGTTCTTTTCAAGCTATTTTTCTTAAGATTACGATTTTTAATAAGCTTACCTCGCTTATTTCCTCTTCTTTCTTCTTAAGCTTCCATTTGGAATGTGTTGTTCATCTGCCTTCTTTAAGCCCTCTTTCTCTCATCACTCCCTCATACTGTTCCTTTTTATCATTTTATCTGTCCATTACTGTCTCTCAGCGTTACACACACTACTCTAAAAATCTCTGCCTAGGATCCCCAAATGAGAAGAACATATAGTGTCTGTCTCACAATATCTTACTCAGTATAGTATTTTCCATATCCATCCATTTTACTGAAAAATTTTATATTCATTGAACTTTTTCAATGAAATCATCAATAATTTTTAACTTTTATGCCTGAGTAAATTTCTACTATATATATATATATATATATATATATATATATATATATATATATATATATATATATCATGCTATCATCATCTATTCATCCACTGCTGGACAATCAGGCTGGTTGATTTCCTTGCTACTGTAAACGGACTCATATGAAATTGGAAGTGTGGGTATATCCACTATAGTGTGTGTAATCCTTTGGCTATGTGCCTAGAAGTACTACAGTATGGTGGTTCTATTTTCAGCTCTTGAAGAACCTCCCATAGTGATTTCCGTGGTATTTACACCAGTTTCCTTCCACCAACAGTGAATAAAAGTTCCCTTTCCCGACATCCTTGAAAGCATTTTTGGTCATTTGCGTTCTTGATAATAGCTGTTTTGACTGGATGAAATATTGAAATAGTATTAATTTTCATTTCCAGCCACAGATGTTGAACACTTTTAAAAATATTTATTAGTCATTTGTTTTTCTTGTTTTGAGGACTATTTTTAATGAGTAGTTTTTCTTGGAGCTTCATTTTTGAGCTCTTTGCATATTCTGGACACCAGTCCTCTGCCAAATGTGAAGTTGGCAAAGATTTCCTCTGATTCTGTAGGCTCTCTCAACTCACAGTTTCCTTTTCATTATAGACACTTTGTAATGTTGTGAGATCCCACTTGCCCATAGTTGGCTTGACTTCCTGAACAACTGGACTTCTATTAAGATGTCCTTATATATACTGATAAATTTTCCACTACTTTATTCTATAAGTAGTTTCAGAATTTCAGCTTTAATATTAAGGAATTTAATCCATTTTAATTAGTATTTATTCTTCATGAGATATAAAAATCAAGCTTCATTTTTCTGATAGATTCCCAGTCTGTTGAAGTAGCTGTCCCTTCTCTAGTGTCTATTTTTTGCTTCTTTGCCAGGATGAAGGGATACTCAGGAGGGTCTCCACCGGCTCAGAGGAGAAAGGGTAGGGGTATGGGGGTAATAATACAGTGGGGTGATTGGAGGACGGTGAGTGGGATGTAAAGTGAATAAGTAAAATTATTATTATTATTATTATTATTATTATTATTATTATTAAAATAAGTGGATGGTGTATTCTATTCCATTGATGAATGTGTTTACTTTTGTGTATTTCTGGTTTTATCACTATGGCTATGTAGCTAACTTTAAATTAGATATTATGATACCTCCAGAAGTTTTCTAAGTTGTTTTCATTACCCTTGATCTTTTGTGCCATTCATATAAATTTTAAGAGTAGCTTTCCTATTTATGTGAGAAATTAAGTATTTTGATTGAAATGATGTTGGTTTTATATATTGTTTTTAGTACGGTGACGATTTTCATGATATTAATTCTACCAATCTTGGAGCATGTGAGCTCTCTACATCATCTTAGAGTCTTCTTCAACTTCTATTCTTTTCCTAATGAGCCAAGAGTTTTCACTGGTAAATTCTCTATTGTAATCTCTAATTTATTTACTTGGGGCTTCTCCTCTCTTCCACTTTACAAGATGATGTCTTAGTGAGGGTTCCTATTGCCGTGACAAAGCACCAAGGCAACTTATGAAAGAAAGCATTTAATTGAGCTTATGAGTTTAGAGGGTTAAAGTCCATGATGTTTGAGCAAAGGTGTGGTGACAAGAACAGCTGGAAACTCAGTTTGATCTGAGGGAGAAGGCAGAGAAAAGAAACATACTGGCAAGGAAACTTCCACCCCCAGTGATATAGCTCCTTAAACAGGCCACATGTCCTAATCTTTGCCAAACAGTTCCACTAACTGGGGACCAAGTTTTCAAACATGTTAGCCCATGAGGGCCTTTCTCATTCAAACAACCAGAGATGAGCTAAAGTGTTGCCTATGATTTATTTCATTTTACTGTTGAAGAATGTTAATGTTTTATGCTCTTCTTTTCGGCATTATTCCATTAATTTACTTTCTGATCCTTAAGTTGTGGTTATCGTTGCTGTTCGACTTGTTTGGGTTCGACTTGTTTTGTTTTCCTAAGAAGTTAAAGAAATCATTGAGTTATTTACTTGAGATTTTTCTGATTTTAATGTATGCAATCATAGCTAGAAATTCTTCCCTAAGAAGATTGTCGTTGCTACCTCCCAAAGGCTCTGTTAAATTGTGCTTTTATTTCTACTTGATTCTAGAATTTTTAAAAATTTTACCTTGATTTCTTCAATGAATCACTGACTATTCAAGCATACTGTATATCTGTACAGTATCATTATTTTCTCGTGCTATTTATCTATAGTTTTATTCTAATAAAACACGAGAAATAGTTTCTAATTTTTTATTTGTTATGGCTTGTTTTATAATCTAAAAGGTAATCTATCTTATATAAAGTTCCATAAAGTCCTGAGAAAAACTTGGATTCAACACGTAAGCGGAATATTGTTTGGTGACTGTTAAATACATTTCATTGATGGTGTAATTTACCACTGAAGATTTTTTTTTTGTTTGATGTGGTTTGGATTGGATTAGTTTGTTCTGGGTGACTTATCTATTAATGAAAGTGGAGTATAAATATCATGGACTATTATTATTGTATCTGAACCTATCCATCCTTTTACATCCAATAATGTTTGTTCTATGAATCAGTGAAAATTCAGCATATATATATATATATATATTTACAATTCCTATATTAACTTGAACACTATAAGCTCTGGATAGTTCCTCCTGAATGGTATTGTTGATTTCACTGATGACATCCCAACCATAACACTGCTACTCAGAAACTCATTTACAAACTGTAAATTCGATATACATAGCATCCTCTAGTCAATGTCTGATTATATATAATAAAGATCAGTTTAACATGCAAAATATGGAGCTTTATATAGCTGTACATTTACTCCTTAGCCTTAACTTGACTACAATTGTTGACAAAAATTCTAGTACATTTTCTAGCATACGTTGAATAAATGCCACTCAACGTGGTTGTTCCTGTTCTTATGATGGCAACTACAATACGCTTATTACAAGGCAGCAAGACCGTGAAAGAGATAAAAAACACAAGTTCCTGCCCTCTGTGAGCTCAAAGGATAAACCAAATATTCACCACACCAAACGGGGAGGCAGAATCGCAGCAAATGATGAGGTAATGCTAAGTAGGTCTTGGTTCCTTCAAACATTGCAGTTTGTACAGAATAAAAACCAAATGCACAGCAAATTTAAACCACTCGAGTCGATCAAACACAGGAAACACACTGGAGAAGCTATCCCTGTTTAGACAAAATGTAATTCCTGAAAGATTTGCTTTGAATGGTAATAGTCACCTCCTATCATGGTAGACTTTCAACCTCAGTGGTTCCATCATGCTGATAACTGTCCTGCACTGTGAGTACAGTAGGGACAGAGAGAGGTCTTGAGCACAGCTGTGTACATATGTGTGTTGTGCTTGCGCTGTGCATCCGAAAGCACTATACTCGGTGTATTCATTCTCTACTGTGTCTCGCGTAAACAACTTATGAGAAAACAAAATTATTTTAACTTGTGGATCAGAGATTCAGCCTATATACCTGGCTTCCTTGGCTTCTATGCCCAGAGTGAAATAGAGCATCATGGTTATGAGAATATGTAGCAGAAAATTCACCTCATGGTGAACAGAAAGCAGAAAATTAAAAGAGACAAGCCTAGAACAAAATATAACTCCTAAGGGCATGTATCTTGTGACATGCTTTCTCTACCTTAGGCCTTATCTCCTTGGTTTCCTAAAGTAGCACTGGAGATGAGCCCATGGAGGATATTTCATATTCCACCTGTAATATTCAGGTACAACCAAGCTATAGCTTACTGTTTGATTACTCCACATCTCTTTCTGTGCAAAAAAGGTACCACTTGTACACTCATCACATAGAAGCTCTCACTAATACGACTTCAAACTTTCTGCTAAAGCCTTAGACATATTCTGCAAAACCTGAAAACCTAGAGGGACATTACATTCTAAGAGCTACATCCTCTCTCCTAACTTCCAGAGCAAATGAAATCTCACTCTTTCAGTACTATGTTAGTTAGGGTCTTACTGCTGTGAACAGATACCATGACCAATGTAAGTTTTATAAAGGACAACATTTAATTGGGGCTGGCTTACAGGTTCAGAGGTTCAGTCTATTATCATCAAGGGGGGAGCATGGCAGCATCCAGACAGGCAAGGTGCAGAAGGAACTGAGATCTACATCTTCACCTGAAGGAAGCCAGGAACAGACTGAGCATCTTCAGGTAATTAGGAGGAGGGTCTACAAGCCCACCCTGCCCCAGAGTGACACACTTCCTCCAACAAGGCCACACCTTTTAGTAGTGCCACTCCCTGGGTCAAGCATATCCAAACCATCACAAGTACCAACAACCTAATAATTCACCACTCACTTCCTTACTAAGCTACACAAGAACGACATTATAATAAGAAAGTAGCATCCTTGGACCACAGCAATCTAACAAACATGAAACAATTTAATACAGCTAAAATATTTAGAATATATTCATCTGTCTGAAGGGCCATTTTGGATGATTGCCAGCCAATAATGTAAACTGATAATTTGTGTGATACAAACTTTTGTAGACTCTTGCAAGATTTTTTTTAACCTTGATTATTCAGTCATTAATAAATACTGACTTGCTCCTTTGAACTAGGCACTGTCCTAAACCCTTAAGATAGAAGTACAAACCTACAGTCTACTTTAAGAAAAAATAGTTTTCTCCAGTAGAGACTTACAGGGTACATTACTCACACTTGAGGATATTTCCCGTTCCCAGTGGTAAATGGACAACACAAAATGAATTCAATGCTACTTTTGGACTGTTTGTCTCATATTGCTGAGTTTGGCATTATTTGTCTTAGTGGTCTTTTTCCTGTATGTGGTAATTTCCGATTCAGGGGTGGTTATTTTTGTTTGGGGGGGGGATGTCTGTGTGTGATTGTGAGTGTGTGGCATGTATTTCTTATGTTTTTCCCTTTGTTTTGATGATGATATTTACTTTATTAATTAATTAATTTAATTAATGATATTTTTTAATTCTGGCTTATTTGTTCTTTGTTGATATTGTTTTGTTGTTGTTGGTTTTTTGTTGTTTGAGTTTTTTTGCACATTTGTTCGATTGCATCTTTGTTTTCTTAAGAGGGAAAGGTGGTTGGGAAAGTAGAAAGGATCTGAGAGTATGTAGAGGAGTGAAAACTGCAGGCTTTGATTTTTCATAACCTACTTTAATAAGAGTTCTTAAATGCTTTCACCTCCCTTCTAGCCTACCACTCACCAGAGGGAGTGGAAAGGTTAGCAGGGCAAAGGTGGATGTGGCACTACTTAAAAACAGTTCTTTGGGGGTGAATCCAACCTTCATTGTTAGGATATCAGCAGTTCAGTTTGATCCATTCACAAGCCCATTCATGTATCAGCCACGGTAGTTCGATCTAGAAGGAATCTTAAGGCTCTGCCAATTGGCCCAAGTCTGCTGAAGGGACAAGAAGCATCTGGAACACCAAAGAAGTTCTTTGGTGACATTTCTCTGTATGAAGTCATGACAAAAGATGACCAGCAAAGAATGACAAGGCAGACCAATAACATCCATCATTGTCCACTGTCTGTTGGGTTATGTTTATGCAAACATCACGTGTTCTCTCAAGAATCCACTGTAGCAAAATGTCACATGCCCTTTTTACAGACTGAGTCCAGAAAATACCATTATTGTTCTCAACAAAATATCCCCCGTATGTCTGCTAAAGCAAAAAACATCCTCTTATAAGACAGTTTTCAGAAAAACATCTCTAAAGAAACCAGAAGTTTCCACTTCACAAAAGTATGACAAGAATATATAATATGAACATTTTCAATAAAAAATAAAGCACAAATGACCAATAAAGATACCTGATGTTACCCTCTTGAGTTCATCTCTGCATGCATGAACAGCTGCATACTCTCACACATGTAAAATTATATGGTTGTATGTACTATATAAAACACACACCAATAGGGGCAGGACCCTTCTGGCTTCTCCATGTGCCCAAAGCAGAAAGCCAGTCTCCAGGAGCTCTGAAACGTCTGAGAGCAGAGGTAAGACCAACTCTTCTGCTCCAAGCTGCCTGCCTGGAGCTCTCAGGACACACAAACTAGGAGCAGTCTGGAACAGGACTTTTCCTGTTTCTGCCTGCTCCTGGATCTGACACAGTCCCAGAACTCTCTGTACTTAGATCTTGCTGTGAGGAAACAGGTCTACAGGATTCCTGACACACGGGCTTACAGGAAGGTCAAGCCACTGTCAGACAGCAAGGTCAGTGAACACCAGAAACAACCTGATGGCGAGAGGCAAGTGCAGGAACATAAGCATCAGAAACCAAGACTACTTGGCATCATCACAGTTCAGTTCTCCCACGAAAGCAAATATTGGATAACCAAACACACTAGAAAAGCAAGATTTGGATTTAAAATCACATCTCATGACGATGATAAAGGATGCTAAAAATGACATAAATAACTCCCTTATAAAAATATAGGGCATACCCAAATCCCATGAGGGAGAGAACTGGACTCTCAAAAGTGGGGACAATCCTGACAGCTCAGGGGAGAACACCATTTCTGCTCACATTCCTGGACCAAGAAGACCCTGCCTGGTACCCTCTGGGCACAGGAACATAGGAGCAGTCCAGTGGCAGAAACCTTACTGTTTCTGCCTGTGCCCAGAGCTGAACTCCAGTTGCCATGAGCGCCAACACCTGAGAGCAGAGGTAAGACCAATTATTCTGCTCCAAGGGACCCACCTAGAGGCCTCAGAATGTACAAAGTCCAGAGCAGAACCGCTCCCACAGCTGTCTGCATCCAAATTCTTGCAAATCAAATCCAAGAACACATCAAAATGATCATCCATCATGATCAAATAGGCTTTATACCAGGGATGCAGGGATGATTCACTATATGGAAATCCATCAACGTAATCCACTATGTAAACAAACTCAAAGAAGAAACCCACAAGATCATCTCAATAGATGCTGAAAAAGCATGTGACAAAATTCAACACCCCTTCATGATAAAAGTCCTGGAAAAATCAGAAATTCAAGGCCCATACCTAAACATAGTAAAAGCAATACACAGCAAAGCAGTAGCCAACATCAAACTAAATAGAGAGAAACCTGAAAAAATCTCACTAAAATCAGGGACTAGACAAGGCCGACCACTCTCTCCCTACTTATTCAGTATAGTCCACAAAGTCCTAGCCAGAGCAATCAGATGACAAAAGGAGGTCAAAGGGATACAAATTGAAAAGGAAGAAGTCAAAATATCATTATTTGCAAATGATATGATAGTATACTTAAGTGACCCCAAATGTTCCACCAGAGAACTACTAAGCCTGTTAAAAAAACTTCAGCAAATCAAAAACAATGACTTTATGAAATTCGTAGGCAAATGGTTGGAACTGGAAAATATCATCCTGAGTGAGGTAACACAATCTCAGAAAAACACACATTGTATGCCCTCATTGATAAGTGGCTATTAGCCCAAATGCTTGAATTACCCTAGATGCCTAGAACAAATGAAACTCAAGACGGATGATCAAAATATGAATGCTTCACTCCTTCTTTAAAAGGGGAACAAGAATACCCTTGGCAGGGAATAGAGAGGCAAAGATTAAAACAGACACAGAAGGAACACACATTCAGAGCCTGCCCCACATGTGACCCATACATATACAGCCACCCAATTAGACAAGATGGATGAAGCAAAGAAGTGCAGGCCGACAGGAGCCGGATGTAGATCGCTCCTGAGAGACACAGCCAGAATACAGCAAATACAGAGGCGAATGCCAGCAGCAAACCACTGAACTGAGAATAGGACCCCCGTTGAAGGAATCAGAGAGAGAACTGGAAGAGCTTGAAGGGGCTCGAGACCCCTTATGAACAACAATGCCAAGCAACTAGAGCTTCCAGGGACTAAGCCACTACCTAAAGACTGACCCTGGACTCTGACCTCATAGGTAGCATTGAATATCCTAGTAAGATCACCAGTGGAAGGGGAAGCCCTGGGTCCTGCTAAGACTGACCCCCCCCCCAGTGAACGTGATTGTTGGGGGGAGGGCGGCAATGGGGGGAGGATGGGGAGGGGAACACCCATAAAGAAGGGGAGGGGGAGGGATTAGGGGAGTGTTGCCCAGAAACCGGGAAAGGAAATAACACTCGAAATGTAAATAAGAAATACTCAAGTTAATAAAAAAAAAAACCAGCATAGTGGCTGAGTATAAAATTAACTCAAACAAATCAGTAGCCTTTCTCTACACAAAAGATAAACAGGCTGAGAAAGAAATTAGGGAAATTAACCCGTTCACAATAGTCACAAATAACATAAAATACCTCTGTGTGACACTGACCAAGCAAGTGAAAGATCTATATGACAAGAACCTCAAGTCTCTGAAGAAAGAAATTGAAGAAGAT
Organism: Rattus norvegicus; assembly: GCF_021556685.1. Classification (NCBI taxonomy): domain Eukaryota; kingdom Metazoa; phylum Chordata; class Mammalia; order Rodentia; family Muridae; genus Rattus; species Rattus norvegicus. The sequence continues at coordinate 41,312,239 of NC_141538.1, read as the reverse complement.
CTCGGAAGATGGAAAGTCCTCCCATGCTCATGGATTAGCAGTATTAATACGGTAAAAATGGCCATTTTGCCAAAAGCAATCTACAGATTCAATGCAATCCCCATCAAAATTCCAACTCAATTCTTCATAGAGTTAGAAAGAGCAATTTCCAATTTTATTTGGAATAACAAAAAACCCAGGATAGTGAAAACTATCCTCAACAATAAAAGAACTTCTGCTGGATTCACCATCCCAGACCTCAAGCTATATTACAGAGCAATAGTGGTAAAAACTGTATAGTATTGGTACAGAGACAGGCAGGTAGAACAATGGAATAGAATTGAAGACCCAGGAATGGACCCACACATTTATGGTTACTTGATCTTTGACAAAAGTGTTAAAACCAGTGGAAAAAAAAGATAGCATTTTTAACAAACGGTGCTGGTTGAACTGGAGTGTCACCATGTAGAAGAATGCAAATCAACCCTTCTTATCATCCTGTACAAGGCTTAAGTCCAAATGGATCAAGGATCTTCACATAAAACCAGATACATTCAAACTAATAGAAGAAAGAGTGGGGAGGAGCCTCAAACACATGGGTACTGTGGAAATTTTCCTGAACAAAACACCAATGGCTTATGCTCTAAGATCAAGAATCCCCAAATAGCATCTCATAAAATTGCAAAGCTTCTGTAAGGCAAAGGACACTGTGGTTAGGACAAAATGGCAACCAACATATTAAGAAAAGGTGTTTACCAATCCTACATCTGATAGAGGGTTAATATCCAATATATACAAAGAACTCAAGAAGTTAGACTCCAGAGAATCAAATAACCCTATTAAAAATGGGGTACAAATCTAAACAAAGAATTCTCAGCTGAGGAATATCGAATTGCTGAGAAGTACCTAAAGAAATGTTCAACATCCTTAGTCATCAGGGAAATGTAAACCAAAACAACCCTGATATTACACCTCATACCAGTCAGAGTGGTCAAGATAAAATCTCAGGTAACAACAGATGCTGGGGAGGATGTGGAAAAAGAGGAACACTCCTCCCTTGTTGGTGGGATTGCAAACTGGTACAACCACTCTGAAAATCAGTCTGGAGATTCCTCAGAAAATTGGTCATTCCACTACCTGAGGATCCAGCTATACTTCTCTTGGGCATACACCCAAATGATGCTCCAACATTCAACAAAGACACATGCTCCACTATATTCATAGCAGCCTTATTTATAATAGCCAGAAGCTGGAAAGAACCCAGATGCCCTTCAACAGAGGAATGGATACTGAAAATGTGTTACATCTACACAATGGAGTACTACTCAGCTATCAAAAACAATGACTTCGTGAAATTCATAGGCAAGTGGATGGAACTGGAAAATATCATCCTGAGTGAGGTAACCAAATCACAAAAAAAAAAACCTGCACATGGTATGTACTTACTGATAAACAGATATTAGCCCAAAAGCTCGAATTACCCAAAATACACAGACCACATGAAGTTCAAGAAGAAGAATGACCAATGTGCAGATGTTTCAGGTTTTCTTAAAAGGAGGAACAAGCATATTCATAGGAGGAGATATGGAGACAAAGTTTGTAGCAGAGATTGAAGGAATATTCATTCAAAGCCTGTCCCAATGAGGATCCAGCCCATATACATACAGCCACCAAACCTAGATAATATTGCTGATGCCAAGAAATACATGCTGGGGCTGGAGAGATGGCTCAGAGGATAAGAGCACTGACTGCTCTTCCAGAGGTTCTTAGTTCAACCACATAGTGGCTCACAAACATTTGTAATGTAACCTGATGCACTCTTCTGGTGTGTCTGAAGACAGTGACAGTGTACTCACATACATTAAATAAATAAATTCATCTTTAAATAAGAAAAAGGAAAAAAGAAATACATGCTGACAGGAACCTGACATACCTGTCTCCTGAGAGGCCCAGCCAGAGCATGACACATACAGAAGCAAATGCTGGCAGCAAACCATTGAACTGAGAACAGGGTCCCTGTTGGAGGAGTTAGAGAAAGGATTGAAGAACAATACCAACCAACTAGAGCTCCCAGGGAATAAACCACTTCCCAAAGACTACACATGGACAGACCCATGCTCCAGATGCATATGTAGCAGAGGATGGCCTTGTTGGGCACCAATGGGAGGAGAAGCCCTTGGTCCTGCCAAGGCTGGACCCCCCCAGTGTAAGGAATGTCAGGGCAGGGAGGCAGGAAGGGGTGGGTGGCTGGGGAGGGGGAACACCTCACAGAAGAAGGGGGCTGGGGGATAGGATAGGGAATTTATGGATAGGAAATTGGGAAAGGGAATAACATTTGAAATATAAATAAAAAATATCTAATTGAAAAAAGAACTGGACCAACCACAACAACTAGTGAGTTAGATGGCTCCTATGCCCGAGAGATTACAATAGTGACTTGCCATCTGGTGGGAGTATGAGTTAAATGTAATAAAATGTACACACACACACATATCCCAACAGAAGAATTTTGTTCTCCAATGAGAAAATTTTAGTCTTTACAACTCTTTCATTTTAGAGTTGCATAAAGGAATCAATATTTACTGCCACTTATCTTGGAGATGTTTTGCCTTAGTGTTATTGTTTCTAATATTATTTAGCCACTCCAGCTTGATTAGCACGGAATGTGTTTCCCTATCCTTTTACCTGTTAATCATTTCTGTTTTGTATTAGTACATGCTTCTTATACACAATATATCCTCGGGCTTCATTTCTTACTGCAAATGCCTTTGATGACATGAAGACTATCTGTATTTAATGTATTTACTAACGCCTGGTTTAACTCTACCACTTTGTATTTGCTTGATACGTGTCCTCTGCTTTGTCAGTTTCTCTCTCCTGATTAGGTCTGGTTCATAACATACTTTTCTCTCTGCCATTCAACATTAATGCATAAAACGTGGGGACTGGAGAGGTGACTCAGAGGTTAAGAGCACTGGCTGTTCTATCCAGAGGTCCTGAGTTCAATTTCCAGCAACCAGATGGTGACTCACAATCATCTGTAATGGGAACCAATGTCTTCTTCTGTGTATCTGAAGACAGTGGCAGTGTACTCACATACATTAAATAAATAAATAAATAAATAAATAAATAAATAAATAAATAAATAAATATTTTTAAAAAACAAATAGATAAAGCTCTTCACTACATAGTTTTACTGATTGCTTTAAGGTTGATAGTGTAACTTTTCACAGACTACTTTAGAGTCGCATTATATCACAATCTTTTTTTTTTAAAAAAAAACCACAACCTTTATAGTAGTAACTGCTATAGTAGTATGCTTTTATCTCTCTCCCATGCATTCCTTCTCCTCAGTGATTTTCTAATTAAACCATAAGTCCCCCAAATACATTAATATTTTGCATGAAATGATTTTTCTCTGACAGAGATAAAATATCTTACGTTTCTTTACATAGTAACTTATTTAGCTGCCTCTTTTCTCTCTGTGTATCCAGATTCCCATCTGTTATTATTTTCCTTCTGCCTAAATGTCTTCCATAAACATTTTTTAAAGTCTAAATCTACTAGTGATAAATTCTTCCAGGTTTTACATGTCTGAAATAGTCCACAGTTCACCACTGTGTTTAAGAAATATTTTCACAAAGTGTAGAGTTAGACAAACTGCCAAAAATTTCCTTAAATTCCTCCCCACCCTGTGCTATGGCCTGGAAATTCTCTTGAAGAAGGAAGCTGGGACAATTGCTGGTCTCACCTCCTAATTTTCTGATCTTTCAGAAATCAATCTCCTTCATCACATGATTTCAAAGTCTTGAAATTTGTTAGTGTTTTTAAATTTTTGCCATTGTTTAATTTAGGAAAGAAAGTTAAGCCTAATCTTCCTAAATTGATTTTCTTACTTTTTTGGGGAAAAAAGAGATATTATTTTAAATGGCCACTTAGACTTATTCTCAACTGGTAGTCTGTTAAAGAATCATCTAGGATGGGAGAGAAGGAAAATTTAGCCATTATCTTGAGTCTTCTATTAAGGAAAAAAATCTTCTTATCACATGCTTGGTTAATTAGTTACGTGAGATTGTCAATTGATTCTTTTTGTTTCTACTAAAAATCAGAATGTGAAGACAAAGACAAGAAAGAGGGAGATGTGGGGCTATATTAATATATTATTAATATGAGGTCAATAATACATTCTTGATACATATTTTTGATCATGTGTTTCTAAATAAAACTACAAAATTCTGTACCTTTAGTATGCTAGCATGCTGGATTTGCTTTCTTCAACTCTAGGATCTGAGTTATTCAGTTTCCAAACTTTCTAAAGAAATATGACCTGTGATAGAATCTACCTATATATTAACAGTACAGAATGTAGGTGATGGAATGTAGTAATATATGTTGTAAAAAAAAAATGACATTTATCTTCAAACATTGACCAGTTAGGAAAATTAAGTAAATCCAATGTGGTAGTCTGAATGAGAATGCTCCCTAGGCTCATATATTTGAATGCTGGTTCACATGTTTGTGGAAATGTTTAAGAAGGATCCGAAACTGTGCTCTTGTTGAAAGAGGTGTGTCCTAAAGAGTAGGCTTTGAAGTTCCAATAGCCTGTCCTATAGTCCCATTTAGTTTCTCTGCATGCTACTTGCAGATAAGAATGTGAGCTCTCACCTCCTGCTCCAGTGCCAAGCCTGCCTGTCTGTGGCTACACTTTCTACCATAAAGGCCATGGACTCGGGTTGGGGATTTAGCTCAGTGGTAGAGAGCTTGCCTACGAAGTGCAAGGCCCTGGGTTCGGTCCCCAGCTCCGGGGGAAAAAAAAAAAAAAAAAAAAAGGCCATGGACTCACCCTCTGAAACTGTAAGCCTCCAATAAACTCTTCTATAAGTTGCTTGGGTCATGGCATTTTATCACAGTAATAGAAAGAAAAGCCCTACCAGTTAAATATATTTGTGTATCTATGATATAGTGACTTCTAGTTTGATGGAATATTAATACTAATCTACCCACGGGGGCTGTGGGGAACAGTCTTTAACTAAAATAGTTGCCATGATTCCCAAAGTTTCTAATTTGTTTAAAAGAAAACAAAAGGTGGCTTCACTGAGATTACAAGGCAATAATGAAAGGTGGTGTCTGGTGACGTGGACAGAAGAATAGTTTATGCATTTGTTGAGAATAAACTCAGCTATTGCGTATATTTTAAATAAAAGTTAAAAAATGTGAATTTCAGTAACAGAGATTTAATAGGTAGTAGAAAACATGCTGCTAAATTAGAAATGCAAAGCTAAGTTCATGAAATAATTGTGGCAGTAAATTATGCTTTTTCAGCAGAGGTGACGTCATCCTGCCTCTGTGCTGCCTAGAGGACACCATCTTCACCTTGTATGGGGAATCTATCAGCTTTGAAATGCAAATTTAAAAAGATAACATGGAAATTACATCACCAGTAAAATATATCTGATCCATGCTATGAAATTTTTAATAAAGGTAGGCATTTTAATCTATAAAAATTCTCCAAGAATATCTTTTTAATTAATTTATGTGTACACACATATTGAGTCAAAGAATAGCAGAATTTCTAGGAAAATGGAGACCCTGGCAAGATAGGATTAATAATTATTGTATTTGAAATTATTGTTAGTAAATCTCACTCTTTTTCTTCAGACTACTCTATACATTGTAAGTATGAAAGGAGACATAAAGGACATTCTTTGATATATATTAAGCTTAAAGATACTTTGTCCTTGATTATCTAAATATTTTGAGAAAACGCCAAATGTCTTTCTCATTTTTTCACTTCCTTTGCAAGAAACAAACAGCCTTAGCCTTAGTTTAAGAAAAAAAAAACGTGGCTTTTTATTAAGTTCCGGACAAATTTTAAAAGTATAAAATGCTTAGAGATGAATCATGTCCAAGATTCTCCTCAAAGATGAACTTCTTGATGGCTAAGGGAAAAAGGGGTCTGGCCCTTTCCCCTCTGATCTCATCCACAAAGGATTACAAAGATTTTCTTCCCTCAACTACCTTCCCCCAGCTTATACCGGCGAAACCAACCGCTCAGTCTCATCCCTTTCTCGTAACAGAACGCGTGCTGCATCCTCACCCCCCACCCCTACCGCCAACCCCTAATCCTCCCAACCCCCTCCTGCGCACACCTCCTGTGGACGCCACAGACCTCACCGTCCTAACATACCTCTTCCCCTCTTGCCGTTTACTCCAGACTGCAACTCTAGTAGGCATTCTCAACTAAGCCACTCCTGCCAGGGATATAGGTCAACTGTCTGTACATCTTGCCCCTCCTCTAGCTCCACCCCCTACCCCTTAACCCCAGTTTTATCCCCAGAGCAGATCCTCTGTGGCGACCTCTCTTCCCCTGCTTCCCTCTTGTTTTCAACTAAGCAATAAGTGTGATTAAATGAAGATTATTATGTCCTGTGTTTAACCCACTCCCAATGGTCCCCATTTCTCTGAGGCCAAAATCGAAACAATCTTTAAACGAGCTCCCAACCATTCCATCCTTCCTCCCTGTGAGGAAGAAATATACTTGATACTGGTGTCCCCCCACACAATGCCAGAGACATCAACAGTCTTCCTCCTACCCCACCCCCACCCCCACCTCCAATTCTGAAGGAAGCTTGCCAAGGACAAAGCTGAAGAAAAATAAAAAAAAATATGTGGGATTTTTTTTTTCTTATTGGATATTTTCTTTATTTACATTTCAAATGTTACCTGCTTAAATGAAACAATGAATTAACATTAGAGGCACTTTTATTTTTAGGATTTTATGATGTGTAGGATGATCATTTGCTGTGATGAAACGCTGTGATGAAGGTGACTTATAGAAGGAAGCACATCACTGAGGGACTGCTTACCGTTTCAGAGGGTTAGTTCATGATCACCATGGTGAGGAACATGTCCCCAGACAAGCCGGCATGGTGCTGGAGCAATAGCTGAGAGCTTATATTCTTATCTTCGAAGAGGCTGGGGTGGGAGGAGGAAGAGAGGAGACGAGGGCCTAACATGGGACCTTTGAAACCTCAAAGCCCACGCACCGCCATGACACATCTCCAACAAGGTCACATCTAATCCTTCCTATAAATTCACCAACTGAGACACTAAGTACGTGAGTATATGAGCTTGTGGGGGTCATTTCCATCATACCACCACTACATGGGACACCAGGACGTTTTTATTTTTAGGACAGTTGGTTTCAGAATGGAGTGTCATTAGTTGCATTCTTTCTGATACAGAGAGACATGTTCGATACCATAATAATACTATATATTATGTTATATGCTATACTATATACATTATGTTATACTATATAATTAAATATAATAATAAATACAATGATGTTTAGGATATGAAAATATTGTCTTGACCATTATATGCTGGACCTAAGTAGTAAAATGTAACATTATACACCGTAAATAATTACAACAGCCTAGTTTCATTCATAACTTTTATATAAGACAAGACGCACATCGTGCATTTAACCTTATACCCCAGATCATTTCCAAACATCATAAAATGCTTCTTCAAAGTCATCTGCCAAAAGTAGGGTGCCTCATACTGAGTGATCCCTGTTAAGACTGAGTTTGGCCCAGTTTTTCTGAAATATAAAGGCAAGGCATGTGGTGCATACCTGTATATCAACTCTCCAAGGATTGAGGTGAAAACCTCATTCAAGGAAATTTCAGACTAGAGAGTGAGCTCTGCCTAAAACACAGAAGAAGGCAAGAAGGCAAGGAAGAAAGAGGAAAGGAAGGGAGGGAGGGAGGAAAGAAGGGGGAGGGAGAGAGGAAGAGAGGGAAAGAGGGAGGGGGAAGGAAAAGGAGGGGAAGGGAAGGGAATACATCTAATATTTTTATAGCTCATAAATAAACCTGTTTTCATGTATAAACTCCTGGGTGAAATAAGTAAATCTAGTTACATATTGAACAAAGACGGAAATCACTGATTCTTAGTTATTTAAAATGAGATCATGGGCTTTGAACAACCATTTCCTCCAACCAGATTAATAGAATTTCCCAGATACCAATAAAAAGGAAGGAGCCCTTACTGATGTGATTACTTTGGATTGTTCTGACACTTTTAAAAATTCGAGACATTCTGAAATCTGAATCAATCATAACAAATATTTCACTGGCGTCTTTAAAGGTTTATTCTCCCATTGCATTCTTGAGGTGGTAAGGGCTTTTTTTTTTTAAATTCACTTGAAAAGTTGCATCTCCCCTGGAATCAATCCTTGTCACCAGATTTCTGTTTCAGCCTAGCACAAACAGTAAAACTCTCATTTACTTCTTGCTTCTTTCTATCAGGTCAAACCCCCTCATTTTAGTCAGAGCTGCAATGGGACAGCGTTCCCAGGGTTTGGGTTAAGAATCTGCACTCAGCAAACTCCAAATGGATCCTGTAGCAGCGGCTGTTTCCATCCTTCTCTTCTGCTTTAAACACGCCTTGCACAACCTCGCCGATGTATAAAACATCAGTACAAAATGTTGATAAGTTATTTTGCTTTTTGCCTATGTGTACTGTTTTATATGATGAGCTGGGATGTTTTTCCACAGGCAAAAGTTTTCCTAAAATAAAACTATAAAAAAAATAAAGTAGAATAATTTAAATATAAAATTTGCATTTGGAGTTCGCTGCTTCCTGTGTAAGAGGATGCTGTGAAATCTCTGGAGATGCTTTTGAAAATGTTTGAGGATGGTCACATGTCGGCTCCAATACATGTCAGCATGGTATCATGTGGGTCAGATTATCAAAGAGCATCTATCTACCCCAGACTCCAGAGTTTATTCACTGTTCTCCAGGTTTCTTTTAGGTTAAAATTAAACCATATAATTTAACTGTGCCATGTGGATATTATGAGAGATATAGGAATCACAATGTAAAACTGTCTTATAACAGGTATCTGGTCCAGTAAATGTTTTGAGAATAACATTTTTATTGTTTAATTCTTCACTTGAGATGGTTATAACTTCATACAAGTAAGATTTCTACATTAGGATGTACAGAACTTATGAATTTTCTTATAAAATAATGAAAATAATTATTCTATTATTGTCCAGTCTCAGTTCTTGTCTTATCCTTTTATTGGAAGGCACGCTGTAATGGTTCAGGTAAATCTAAGTCTATACTTTGGCTCTACTACTCACCAATCTATGACTCTACAAGCAAAATTGCCAGGTCCTGTGAACTGAAAGCAGAGATTGTCACCTGTCAACACTGGCTAGGTTTTGAGCTCCTGACTTCACTGAGCCAAAAGGCAGACAAAGGGATTGCCCTAGGGCCTCTACCTGCTATCTTTCCTATTTGCTCAGATGAAATGCTGACCTAAATAAAGCAGCTTAAGGATAAAAAGGTTTGTTTTGTTTCAGTTTGCGTCGTGGTAGGCAAGGCCCAGTGACAGCTGCTAGAGGAAGTCAGAGTGGATCTTCAGGGAGCAAAGAGAACAACTAGTTAGCTTTCTACTTAAGCTGTCTAAAGCCCCCACCTAAGAAATTAGCTTGTTTTATTTCTGTTGCTGGGGAAATATTCAGACAAAAAGAGACTCAGGGTAGAAAGGGTTCGTGGGACTTTCAATTCCATGTAATTGTCCATTACTGCCAGAAAGGCAAGGCAAGAACTTAAAAGAGCATAGGCACAGTAGAGGGCAGAAGACAATCCACAGGCAGGCTCTTGCCACTTGCTGCCTGCTGCATAGGCCCCATTAGTTTTCTTCACCTTTGCATGGTTTAGGGCCCAGCCCATGAAATTGTGTCTCCCATACTCAAGGTGAGTCTTCCCACCTCACTAACAGTCAAGACAATTCGCAACATACACCCCCCACTGCCTACCCCGAACCCCAGAAATACCATTATTTTTCTCTAAAATGGTTTCTCTCTGGCATTTTAACTTTTATTTCCCTAATTGCTAAGGATAAGGAACTTTTTTTGTGCTATCTATTGGCCATTTTTATTTCTTCTAATGAGAACTCTCTGCTCTCCGAAGAGCCCTAGCCTGTTTTAACAGGGTCAAGTTTCTCGACTTTTTGAGTTCTTTGTATATTTTGGATATTAATCCTCTATCAAATGAGTTCTATTCTGTAGATTTCATCCCCCACTGTGTTTATTATTCTTTAACCGTTCAGAAGCTTTTTAGTTTTATGAAGTCCCATTTGTCAATTTCTTACCTTAACTCTCACAACAGAGCATCTAGAAGATGAAGGCTTGCACCTCGACATAATATAAATAAAATTTTTTTCACTTTAGCTTCTCGCTCTGGCTATCCTCACTTGACTTGATTGATCTATTTAAGCCAACTAACTGCCTTCCCTAGAATAATCACAACAGGACTCGACAGGTTCCTTGGCAAATCATGGGTTGGCCTCCCTAGACCAGGGTCATTTCCACTAAAAATGGTACTAGAAAGAGTTAAAACAAATTCATCAATGCAGCAAAATGTTTCCAAAGCAGCAAAGTTATCAATAAAAAATTCAATGGCACAATTTTTGCCATAGAAATGTCACATCTTAGTAGCTCACAGAGGTAGAGAGCTGGTCTTAAAAGAGAGGACAAAGAAGGTGACTCATGGCCATGTGGTTATATTTTAAGAAAGCTGCAAACTCCTTCTGCCTAAAATATCTTTTCCATCTGCCAACCACAGTCTGAAGCTCCATCGGCACTACAGAGATCGTTGTTTGGTCCTTAACGTGGACCTTTAAAACTTCTTGGGAAAAACAAGCAAATGCCTTTTAGCAAATCTCAACTTTTAACACCTTCACATTGATTACCTTATCAGATAGGGAGGAGGAGAGTGAACTGTCATTCAGAAGAATATGTTTAACTGTTTGAAAATGTCACAAAAGGAGGACCTGAAATCTATGTGTCCAACATAATAGGCAAGAAGAAGGAGAAAGTGGCAGGTCATAGAGCATTTCCAACACAGACATTCTGCTTCGAAAACTCCTTTGTTAACAAAAAACACCCATACCACCTCTTTAGTTCATCTGAGAAGGGGTGTTCTGGGGAAAGGGGCTCAGGCGTTCCCAGCAAGACAGATTCCTTGTAGGAGACATGTACAGTGGCTTCTGTCCTGGTCTATAGGATGAGAGAGGATATTGATTAATGCTCACCAGGAAGAATATCAGTCTCTAAGGATTCACTGGAAGGTATCTCCATCTTCTACTGTCAATAATTAAGCAACTGAGTGTGGGGGACACTTGTTGATCTTCTCAGATGACAGGGAAAGGACACTGTCTAATGCAGCAAGAGCAATAGAACAAGATCCCATGACTAGCGTTACTGTTTTGTGGGCCCAGGTTTTGATCTTTCCCTGTACTGTCTTTCTTTACAATGTCTTTCCGTACACTAACCTGGTTTTGAACGCATTAGAACTAAGGTTTGTATCTTATCAGGCACTGTTTTCTTAAGTAGGAATTATAACAACATACAGCAATAAAAAAAAAAAAAAAAAAAAAAACCAACCTCTTCCCCAAAGTTTTAACAGATGACCAAGGAAAGGATAGAAGGAAAAGAGGGAAGGGGAAAAAACTCACTTAAACTAAAATTGCTTACCTGTGAGGAAAGGTAAAATTATGCAAGTAAAAACACTTTTTAAACTTTTCATTCTGTGTATTTTATTGCTCTTTGCCTTTGATAACAGTATCATATATTCGTGAATATTTTAAAAAATCTGGGCCTTGGTAAAATGTCGATTTGAGTTTGCTAACATTTGTCCTTATATTTAGAATTAACGGCGTGGGAGGGGGGAAATCATCTCTGTGGCCCAGTTAGATGCTAACGGCACACGGGGTGGAGGGGGGGGGGGGATAAATATACTCTAAAAGTCTCTACAGCCTGAATTAAGCTTAATGTTCAAATAATATAAAACCAAACCGAATAAAAATGGAAACTATTTCGAGTTTTTGTTAACATTCTTTTTCTTTTTCTTTTTCTTTTCCCCCAAAAGAATGAGCTACTGCTGTTTTTCAACGTGTCCTAAAGACTTGGTCGGTTAGGCTTTTCTGGATGGTTTTCCTTCGGTGATAAAGGGTTTTCTGGGCGGTTTGAGTTAAAGCTCTTATGTAAATAGGGAGGCTTACATAATGCTCTTTAAACTAGAACTTTGAAAGAGGCCTGCGGCAAGCATACAAAGTCTGTCTCTGCTGCAAATTGCCCCAGCCAAAGTCATCCAAAACTCGTTTAAGAAAACAAGAAGGGTAAACACGGTGGTAGCATCTATCAGTTCGTTTGAGCTCCCAGTACAGACAAAGAGCAAGTAAGAGGTGTTTCTCCAGACTAGCGCTTGGCCTTCCACACGGTCTTTTGAGGAGCGCTCCTAAGTGTCATTCATTTTGCATTTCCATGTAAATTCTAAAGAGCTGACCCACCTAAGGCCCAGAGCCCGGGCGGACTCCCCCCAGTGACTTCTTACAGGGCGTCCCCTCCCGGAAGATGATGAACTAGTATTGAATCTGCGGTTTCCGGAGTGGCACAGACTTGCTCTGGGGCGCCGCAGCGGAGGCGTCCTCTGGCTGAACAGAGCATCTCTCAGACTGCCTGCTCCAGCAGAGGGGAAGCGGGCTAACCTGGGAAGCCGCATCTTAACGCCTGTGTGAGGAGGAGCTGGAGAGTTCGAGCCCCGCAGCTATGGCCGTGGGAGTCTGCGGGGCTTGGGGACGAGGCATCTTTCTGCCAAAGTCTTCTAAGGAGAGATTTTGGGAATATTCAAGGGTCCTGGGCTATCGGTTTCCTATACCACCTGGTGTTTGCTACTGCACTTAGGAGTGCGACACTCAGCGCGCGAGACTGAGCCCTAAGGTCACCAACGCCGCTGCGGTCCCTGCAAGCCCCGCCCCGCCTCTTGCTGCGGGGAACCCAGGCCCCAATTTGACAGCCCTTACCCCCTCTTCCCTATCCCCTGGCGCGCCCAACACCTCGAGAGCTAACTTTCAGGCCCAGTGCCACCCTGGGAAGGTACTCCATCCGGGACAGAGTGTTTGACCAGCCACTACGAAGTCCTAGCGTCCGCTGAGCACTGGGCAGGGAGGCAGTGGTCGCCGCTGGCCCCTACCCCTTCCAAGTTCGGTTGGACTCTCGGGACAGTTCCACCCGTTGGGGTCTGGGGCGGGTGGCAAATCTCCTCCCCCACTGTTCACTTTCTCCACTCGCCCCTTCCCCCATTCACTGGGCCACGTAGAAGCGCTCTCGCTTTCGTGCCCTTTACCCCTAGAAGCCTGAAGGTAACTGAATGGAAACACTGACACGTGAAAACTCTATTCTGAGTGACTTAGAATTGGCCGCCTTGAGGTTTTAATCTTGCCCCTCTGGTCCCGCCCAGCCTTAAGAGCAGCTGTCCTAATGGTCTGCGCAGCCTCTCTGGTCCTTGAGGAAGGTGAGGGCGTTGGGAGGCGCACTGGGACTTGAGCGACCCGGACCATACACTGTATCTAGGAGAAAACTCCACAACCTAAAGGAATTTAACTCCTTGTGTATTGTTTCCAAACCAGATTTGCACGACAGCTTTCTTCTGAGCTCTGAGACCGTCACGTCCCGATTTAGAAACAGAGAGAATGAACTGGCCATCACCAACCATCTGCTAGGAGGGGAGGTGCCCTCTCCCCATTCTGGCCTTTTTTTCTGTTCCCTCCCTATGTGCAACTGGTTTTCGCCTCCAGGAGACGTGCCCTCCCCCATCCCATCACTACCCGAGGGCAGTCACCGAGGCCGAGGCCAGGTCAAGCAGAGGCTGTTGTACCCAGGACAGCCTTGAGTGTTTGTGGTGTCGGCATAGGTGGTATTTGGAGATGTCAGTGCACCAGCGACCTCTTCTAAGACTCTTCAAAAGAAACTGATCTCTATTGCTTGGCTTTTAGTTGTCCCTCCACTTCCCCTTGAGGACCGCTAGGTGCGTTTGTTTACTGTCTCACCTACAAGTTGAACCAACTTGAGACCTTTCACTATGAGCTAAGTGATTTCTATTTTTAAAGAAGGGGCCATAATGTTTGTTGGCTGAACTTTTCTGTTTTGCTGACCTGATAATCCACTCTAGTGTTTGGCTACCAAAAAAGGTCCCTCAAGTGCTCCAGGTCCACCTGGGGGCCATTTGCCAAACTCCCTGCCCTCCAACTACAGTCATCAATGCAAGATCAGACTGAATTTAACTCTCTTTCTTGTGACCTCCTGTCTTGGTTCTCTGCCAGTGAATGTCTGAAAGGAAAACTGACCACAGTTAAGGAAACCTCTGTGCACTTGCCATTGTATCCCTGAAACCTGGAAATGAAAATAGAAATCGTTTGATGTATGAGGAGATGTTATCTAATTAGGATGTAAGAAATTTAATCTTTCTAGCATGCAGGTCATATAATTAATGTTAATTTAACGCTCAAATTCTCAGTCATTAATTTTTATTCTCTTAAATGCAGTTTGGCAGGGGCCTCTGATCCAGGGCAATGGATTTTACTGGATGTGAGAGCACTCTTGGTATTAGGAGTGACTCACTGAAAACCTTCCTAACCCAATAACAAGATCACATCATGTATGCATTATTAAGCTACATAATTGAACAGTCTATAGTTTGCATATCAGACTATTAAAATAATGTGTTTTGCTTTTCTCTGAACACGTATTGTTCAAGCCTCTGCGAATATGTGGTGATTCTGATAATTATCACCAAATTACAGCAAATGTTCTCTTCATTAACATGATTTCTTTCAAGCATTTTTAAAATGTGAATATCATCATGAATTAAGGGACTTCTTCCAAAGTTATACAAACTTTTATTTAAAGGGACTTACCATTAGGAGAGAAGGGTTGTATTTTAAATGGCAGAAGTAGAGAGATACATTTATCTGACTTTAAAGTGTTTTCCTCCGGTCAAATAAAAAAAAAAGTTTTCCATTTAGCTTTCAGTGAAGCTTCAAGGGTAGAGACAAAGAGAAGAAGAAAGGGAGAGGGAATGAAGAGAAGAATGTCAAGATTTGGACGTTACTGTAGAGTGAGAAGGCAGTTGAAGTCCCTACCTACTCCTTTGTAGAAAGCTAGTGGTCCCAGGAAAATCTTAACTGCTTATCTGCCCTATCCTTAACGGTGGCTCTCGTCTCGCTTTAAAAAGCCTAAACTCTGAATTTTATGAAGCTAACAGTTTATTACTAACTAAACACTGTTATTCTCAGTCCTGAGCTGTACTGTTGGAGAACCGATACACACGGGAATAAAACCAAAAAAAAAAAAAAAAAAAAAAAGCCTTTTCTCAGAATGTCGTCAAAGCTGAATAGCAGGGCTTGTTTCGTTGTTGGTCTTTTTTTTTTTTAACTATTGCAAAATAAAAGTCTTTTTTGATGTGAAAGTTTTACAAGGCCATCGACTTTACTTTTGAGTGAACTTTCTCTTTGAGTGACTCTGAAGCTCTTATGAAGGGGGCAGTGTGGCCCAGGTAATGCCGCTGCTTCTTGGTAGGTTTTGGAACTCTCTAGTCCTTTTCAGAACCGCCTGCAGAGCCATTTGTTGCTGTCAGTTTTGGGGAGGGGGCTTCAGTCACAGGGAAAGTATTAGGACTCTGTGAGAGTTTCAGGATTTTCTTTCTCTCTTTCAAACAAAATAAGGCAGGAAAAGAGTAGGGGGAGAACATTCTCTCAGAACCCACAATAATCGTCGTGGCTGCTCCTTGCTAATGGACCCCCACCCCCTGCTCCGTGCTAGGGTCCACCGGGCCCCTCTTCTGGAGGCTGCAGTCGGTTCTCTAGTAAAAGTGCCAGGCCTTCGGCGGCACTTTTATTTTGGCTGAGAAGAGGGAGCCCTGCTCCCAGGACCAAGGGAAGCTAACTGAGCCCTTCTGTTTGGATTTCCCTGCTCGCTATAGCAACCAGCAGCGTCAGGACAAAAATGCGCCCTCCCTGGACAATGGCCCGGCCTCCCGCTTCTCGCCCTTGTCTTCCTTCCCGGAAAGCAGCCAGGACCTGACTCGGCGATTGGCAACCAGGGACCCCCCTCTTCTACGCCTTCCCTAGCAGTCTCTTCGGAGGTGGGGACTCCACTCCCGGACCACTGCAGCCCCTTTCCCCACACCCCTGCTGATCTCGCGTGCAGGCGGAGGCCAGGCCGAAATCCCCAGATCCTACAGCAAATTTCTCAGCTAGGATTGGGGGAATAGGGTGTTGGTCATCCTGTGGAAGAGAAGCACCAAGTTTTTTTTCAGGATTAAAGATTAATTGGGGTTACCATGAAGTAGACTTCACCTGTATGACAGGGAGCGCGCACGCGCGAACACTCACGTAAATACAATCATTCTACGTCGGATCCTAGGCAGGAACCCCCACTTTCTTTCACTCTTCCAAGGTTAATTAAGTTCCCATCCAAGAACTAAACTCCACGCCTATTCATTATTCTCTCCTTTTGACCTAGGGCATTAAAATAATCGGGCCTGTGACTCTGCCCAGTCCTCTCTCTATTTTGCATGCAATGCTGCAGCCAAGGCTGCCCTAGATTACCATAGAAATTCTCAGAGAAGCCGAGCAAAGCGAAGAAGTCTCGGTATTCTCTCTACCTAAGTTTTCCTTTCCCCAGGTCTTTACAAACCAAAGAACCGCATTCTGAAAATTCTTGCTTAGAAATAATTCCATCCTTAACTTTTGTTCCCCTATTTATCCAGAGGTCCATAGAATGACGGAATTGAAAGTCAGGGACATAAGCTGAAGACTTGAAAACATTTACTACCACTGCAGTTAACTGCTCTCAAGAAAACATCTCTCTCTGATGCCACCCTTCTCCTTCTGGCTGAAGTCACCAGTACTTATGACATAATTGCTGAGCCGTACTTGTATACAATTTGGAAGGGATTTGCATTGATGCTTGTGCTGCCGGAATAAGAGAACAGAAGTCTAACTTCAACTGAAAACAGCCTGTTTTTTTTTGTTTGTTTGTTTGTTTTGTTTTTGTTTTTCAGGGACAAAGAACCAAAACCAGTCCTTGGCTTCAGTGAACAAATGATAACTTCTGTTCTGTGAGCAGGTGTGCTGTTGACCTGGCTTGCCTTCTTCTCAGACTGCTCCAAGAACAATTCTTTCCAAATGCTTTAAAGCCTAGAGGGTTTCTGTTCAAGTCCCTTTAATTTACCAAAGTGTTGCCATCCCCTCCTGGTGGCCATCCATCCACCTGCCTTAGGGTAAACTAGAGAAAAAACACAGACCTTCAGGTTTCATTGTTAGAAATTTATTTAACCTTTGGTACTTTGACAACGGAATTTCAAGGAAGTGAACTAAAAAGGCACAAGCCCTTCATGTTCTGTTCCTGAGATTTTAACTCCTCCACACAGGGTCTGTCTAGCTTGTCCCTGAAATGTCTCCTTTATATTTTATACGTTCTTCTGGCCTCACATTCAACACTCAAAATTTAGCAGGCTTTCCTTTGACAATTTACTCTAAGTAATCCAGGAAACAGCTTACACTGCCTGGGTGATATGATGTTAGAAGTCTTCGAACCTGTTTATAAAATATTCACTTTGGGACTACAAAGAGTGGGGCATTTTTAATGATGAGATCTGTAGCTTGAAGAAGGGAAAAGAAATGAATACCCATGGATTCAAACAACGTCAATGTCAAATGCCACTGAACGTGCATTGCAATGGACTACTTGGGAGTTAAAAATAAACAAAATTGTGTGCACACAAGCAAACAACAAATTAACTTGCCAAGTGGATGAGTTAAGGTGCTTCAACTTTCAGAAATCTAATGCTTCACCTTTGTTTTGTTTTGTTTTTCCTTTGATATGGTGGGTACAGATAAGCAATCAGCAATTTGCAAAATGCATTTATAGATGGAACATAAAATTCTAAATGGGGGCGTCTTTAATCAACAGCTACATAATTAAGGTTAATTCTCATTTTTTCAGGTAAATTTTATTTTGTATTTCCCAAGAACATACAGCTTGGAAATGCATTTTTCTCTGCTCCTTATAAATGTATTCCCCAAGACTTCAGTTCTTGAAGCTTAAAGGCAGTTTCCGTTAAAGCAACCAGCTGCCTCTTTGTGTGGAGTGGTTCTTAAAGCTGTAGCTCTGAGGAGCCTCAGTTTTGACATTCTGTAGACTCTGAGCAAAGACGTTCCATTCAGATGCGGGGAGAAGAGGTCTCCATCAAGCAGCTGCTGGGGCTAGAAGAAGAGCAGAAAGAGGAGGAGGAGGGGAGGGGTAATCCCATCCCAGGGTGGATGTACCTTTAAAAAAAAAAAAAGCAATGATCACTTTTACATAATTTTAAACCAGTTGTCACTTCTACTATTCCAATGGCCACCTAAGAAAATTCCTTTTGTTTTCTGTTGTTACCTGATTTCTACTTTACTGAGATTGCATAATGAAGCAAAATTTCAATTTATCAAATGAGTGTCATCTCCACTGTTTTAGTAACTGTGTGTTTTCGGTGCAGTGTATGAAAATGGTTAGGTACACCTTCGGTCAACTCCTAGCACAAAGAAATACATAAACAACATTTATGTGTGGCATGAGAGTGTTTGCTCTCCTTAACAAGCTAGAGTTCAAGTTATCGGGTATTGCACCACTGCTCTCCTAAATGCTACCAAGGTGATGATTTGGGAATACTTGAATCAAGAGGCTGTTTGCAGCTTTCCAAACCCTGGCACAGTTTCTCAGTGAGCAGGAGTGAGGAGTTTCTCTCTCTCTCTCTCTCTCTCTCTCTCTCTCTCTCTCTCTCTCTCTCTCTCTCTCTGAGTGTGTGTGTGTGTGTGTGTGTGTGTGTGTGTGGTTTTTAGCTTTGTGTATATATTCAGGTTTTTTTTTCCTCTAACTAGTGCACTCTAACCTCAGGGAGCCCACATTTCAGACCAGTGCAAACACAGTACCGCTGAATAACGCCCTTCCAGAAGAGCTGAGAGAACCCGAGGTGCAGCCTAAGACAAGATCTCTCCATTGTTGTGCAGCCAACTCCTGCAGTAGGGTCTCTGGGGGTTGGGCAGTCCTCGCCCCAGGCAGAGAGGCCAGCACCAAGTGCTTGCTTGGCCATTGTCCTAGCAAGTGCTCTGGAGGAGCTGTGCTGGAGTGAGGTAGATATCAAGGCACCTTGTCAGTTCAAAGCATGTTAAGGTTGTTTGAAATCCTCTCCACGTCATCGTAAGCAGGCTCAGTATTTGAACAGCTGCTTTGAACAGTGAAAAAGAACAAGCTGAATCAAAAGCCAAAGGAGTCTACCCAAGACACCTTCAACGCACTGTGTTTCAGGCGGAGACTGGCAGGCAAACAGGCGGTCTCTTCCCTTACTTGGTCAGTAAGAAGAACGGTGTCAGTGACCGTGAGACCATAGAGAAACGCCCCCACCACCACCACCCTCACCACTAATCTAGAGCTAAAATCTTGAAGAGCCAAGGTTTCTGGAATCCGGAGCGGCTACTAGCCGAGGCGGCGCGCGGGACATTGGGGAATGGGGAGGACTACTAGACACTCAGAACCCGGCGTTCGAGCGAACCAGGCCCCCAGAGACAGGAGGAGGCAGTCTTGGCTCTTTGAGGGGTGGAGAGGGGCGGTGCTCCAAGTGGAGCTCTGCTCTCCGCCCAGCCCTCCCTTTCACTGGCCCTGCACTGTAGGCGAAGTGTGTGTGTGTGTGTGTGTGTGTGTGTGTGTGTGTGTGTGTGTGTGTGAGAGAGAGAGAGAGAGAGAGAGAGAGAGAGAGAGAGAGAGAGAGAGAGAGAGGGAGGGAGAGGCTGAGGCCCCCTTGGCGGGACATCATTTAGTAAACTCTGGGGATTCAATGAGCTTTCTAACCGGGGTACAACCCCCACCCCCAGTTAGACCAGTTAGAGAGCTAGTCAGAGCTAGTCCGTTCGCACGCCGGCGAATGAGGCAGGGCTGGGGGGTGGAGTGCAGTTCTGGGAGGTCAAAATAGGGAGGGTCTGCTGGCATTAACGGACAGTAGAGTCCCATCACAATAAGTTTTGATGTTCACGCGCTGCCTCCTCCTCACCGCCATCAGGCACATGCATTTAACTTCCTATGCCCAGGGTACCCCTGGGGGAGGAGTTCTTAACCTGGGTAGCCACAAATCCATTGGAAATAAATCTGGAAATGTAATTATTATTCCCTTGAGAGTATCATTTACAGCCTGCGAAGAATCTTCTAAGAGCAACAACCCCCCAACCCCACCCCAAAATTGAAATTAAATAGGAACAGGAGGTCACCTCTCTTTACCGACGGAGAAGGGAGACGTCCTCCACACACTGCCTTAAGTCCTTTCAAAGCAGCTGCGTTCTTCCGCGGCTTGGAGGTTTGAACTCCTGGGGAAGCAAGAAAGCAAAAGCAAGGAGGACTAGGAAGGAGGACTCCAGGGAAGAGGCCTGTACATTTCTCAACCCGGCAATATCCTATTGGGCGCGGAGGACGCACCCCAGTAGACCAGAGGAAGTTGCCTCTCCCGCCGCCCCCAGCCGAGGGCGCAAACTAAAAATCACCCTCACCAGACGCTGAGTCTGCGCACTGAAGAGGGTGGAACTTTTCAATGTTTCCTAGCCGGGCAAAGTTACTAAATTTCTAACAGCCCCTAAATGCGCCTCCTAAATGGCTGTGCGTTCGCAATGGGACTCTCAGCCCTGCGGATCATAGCCGAGCCGCTGTGCGCGTGCAGGTGGAGCTCGGTTCTGCTGGCTCCGGGCAGTCTCGCCCCTCCCCTGGCCGTTTCTGTCCCCTCCACACATGTTCATAAACACAGAACACGTGGAGATTCGCAGCCAAGGCTCCTTGCCCGGGCGGGTGCTCAGCCGCAGTGATTTATAAACAATTCAGCCACTCCCGGAAGAGCAGCGCTCCTCGTTAGTCGTGATGAATTTTTTTCCGGCCCGCTCCATTCTGCTATATAGATTAAGATGCTCCGAGGCCTTAAAATGCTCCTTCTGAGCGTTAATTTGGCCAAAAGAGCCAACCAGAGTTCTACCAGGCCCTGGGTCAGGGCAAAGAAGTGAGGAGGCCATTTGTGATCCCGGGGTCTCTCCTTTACCCGCATTAACTTTTGATTCGCTGTGCTGTGCCGGCGTGCGACCCACTCCAGGCAGTGCTCGCTGGTCTCTCCTCCCAGACCGGAGTTTGAGCTTAGATCTCTGCTAACCAGCTCGCAGGCGCGGCGCGAGTGCTGGCAATTCATCCAACTCCTTGGGACTTGGAGGCACGATGTTCTGTCTCCTGGCAGATCCCCGCCGCGGGTGCATTGGCCCTGGGTCTTGCTGAAGTTTACGGATAAAAGCAGAGAGGAAGGCTAAGCACCAACTCCCGCTACTGACCCCCCCCCCCCCCACACACACACACACGCGCGCGCGCGCTCCTGCTCTAGTTACGACTTAGAAAGTACTCCCTAGCACCAGCCCGCTCGCCGATCTTCCTTCTTTTTGCCCAGATTAGCGCGAAAGTTGCACAGACAGGCCTGGGGCAGGATGAAAACCCGCAGCTCCAGCTGCGCAGCTTTCCAGAGCGGCGCTCGGCGGCTGAACCGCTCCGAGGCCGCTCGCTTGCTCACCCTTCCTGCAGCCTCGCACAAGGCGAAGGTCTGCGTACGAAAGCTCCAGGTTTTCTGATCCAAAAGCTTTGTGCGCACCCGAGTGTCAGTGTGACACACGCTTCCAGAATTTTGTTTGCAGTTCAGAGCGCTGAGCTGTTAGATAAGGAAACTCTGCTACTGGAGTTGCTCAAAAGCCAGGGCGTAGGTTGAGTCTGCCTCTCCCGGAGTCTTTTGAGAAAGATTGGGATAAAATTGGATCTGGAGCTTAAGGGATCTTTGTTACTGGGTGAAGGGGGGAAGGCAAGGGTCTTTATTTGACAACAAAAGTATCCGCACCGGACACCTGTGCGCTGTAATTCTAACTATAGTGCAAAAGAAGGCGTCCATGGGAGATATTAGTCTAGCTTTGGCTCTGGTTCTAGGTTTAAATGACGTTGGTCCGCGCGCGCGCGAGGAGCGTGTGTGTGTGTGTGTGTGTGTGTGTGTGTGTGTGTGTGTGTGTGTGTGTGTGTGTTCCTAGGAGAATGGAAATCGTGCTCCTGCTGACTCGGTGCTACCCAGTCTTTCTCTTCCACCGTACACCCCACCACCACCACCACCAAGACCTATTGGGAAAAGAAAGTAGACTCCCTCCCATACAAGTCTTCCAAGCCGCTGTGGTCCACCAGAGCGCCTGGACCGCCCGGCTGCCGGGCTTCTCAGCCTAGGAGACAGATGGGGGGCGGGGCCCATCCTAGTGGGGCGGTGGAGGCCGGGGACAGAAGAGGAGAGGGGGGTGAGAACTAAGAGAATCTGAATCGCTGAGCTGGGGGTGGGGGTACCAAAGGAAGGACTGAGAAGACTGGGCGCCCGGGGAAAGAGAAGGGGGGTGCTGCTCTGCACCAATCGGTGGCTCCGGTCTGGGAGGTTGCTAGCGGTATCCACGTAAATCAAAGGGCGCAGAGCCAATGGGAGGGGGTGGAGGGGGCGGGGCCCAGGCGCGTGCCGCTGCGAGCGGGCTCTGCCAAGAGAGCGGGAGAGAGCTTGAGAGCGCGGGGAGAGGGGGGAGCGCCCAGCGAGTCAGAGAGTGAGCTGGAGCGAGAGGAGGGAGAGGAGGAGAAAGAGCGAGGGCGGGCGGGAGGCAGCGCGGCAGCAGCAGTAATAGCAGGAGCAGCAACAGAAGGCGTCGGAGCGGGCGTCTGAGCTGCCCGCTAGGGGAGAGAGAGAGTGGGAGAAGCGGGCGAGCGAGGAGAGAGAGAGAGAGCGAGAGCCCAAGGCAGAAAAGTAACTGTCAAATGCGCGGCTCCTTTAACCAGAGCGCCCAGTCCGGCTCCGAGAGTCATGGCGACCGCAGCGTCTAACCACTACAGCCTGCTCACCTCCAGCGCCTCCATCGTGCACGCCGAGCCGCCTGGCGGCATGCAGCAGGGCGCGGGGGGCTACCGCGAGGCGCAGAGCCTGGTGCAGGGCGACTACGGTGCGCTGCAGAGCAACGGGCACCCGCTCAGCCACGCTCACCAGTGGATCACCGCGCTGTCCCACGGCGGCAGCGGCGGGGGCGGCGGCGGTGGTGGAGGAGGCGGGGGAGGCGGCGGGGGAGGCGGCGACGGCTCCCCGTGGTCCACCAGCCCCCTAGGCCAGCCGGACATCAAGCCCTCGGTGGTGGTACAGCAGGGTGGCCGAGGCGACG
This sequence comes from Rattus norvegicus, assembly GCF_021556685.1. Taxonomy (NCBI): domain Eukaryota; kingdom Metazoa; phylum Chordata; class Mammalia; order Rodentia; family Muridae; genus Rattus; species Rattus norvegicus. The sequence continues at coordinate 41,289,123 of NC_141538.1, read as the reverse complement.
AGCTGCACGGGCCAGGAGCGCTGCAGCAGCAGCACCAACAGCAACAGCAGCAGCAGCAACAGCAACAGCAGCAACAACAGCAACAGCAGCAGCAGCAACAACAGCGACCGCCACATCTGGTGCACCACGCTGCCAACCACCATCCCGGGCCCGGGGCATGGCGGAGTGCGGCGGCTGCAGCTCACCTTCCTCCCTCCATGGGAGCTTCCAACGGTGGTTTGCTCTATTCGCAGCCCAGCTTCACGGTGAACGGCATGCTGGGCGCAGGAGGGCAGCCGGCTGGGCTGCACCACCACGGCCTGAGGGACGCCCACGATGAGCCCCATCATGCAGACCACCACCCGCATCCGCACTCTCACCCGCACCAGCAACCGCCCCCGCCACCTCCCCCACAAGGCCCACCGGGCCACCCAGGCGCGCACCACGACCCGCACTCGGACGAGGACACGCCGACCTCAGACGACCTGGAGCAGTTCGCCAAGCAATTCAAGCAGAGGCGGATCAAACTAGGATTTACTCAAGCAGACGTGGGGCTGGCGCTTGGCACCCTGTACGGCAACGTCTTCTCGCAGACCACCATCTGCAGGTTTGAGGCCCTGCAGCTGAGCTTCAAGAACATGTGCAAGCTGAAGCCTTTGTTGAACAAGTGGTTGGAAGAGGCAGACTCATCCTCGGGCAGCCCCACCAGCATAGACAAGATCGCTGCGCAAGGGCGCAAACGGAAAAAGCGGACCTCCATCGAGGTGAGCGTCAAGGGGGCTCTGGAGAGCCATTTCCTCAAATGCCCTAAGCCCTCGGCCCAGGAGATCACCTCCCTCGCGGACAGCTTACAGCTGGAGAAGGAGGTGGTGAGAGTTTGGTTTTGTAACAGGAGACAGAAAGAGAAAAGGATGACCCCTCCCGGAGGGACTCTGCCGGGCGCCGAGGATGTGTATGGGGGGAGTAGGGACACGCCACCACACCACGGGGTGCAGACGCCCGTCCAGTGAACTCAAGCAGGGGAGGGGCAGAGCTTGGGGCTCCCCTCCCCTTTGGTCCACAGTCTCAACTGGGACCTCTGTTCCCCCTGTAACTTCTGATTGTTTTTTTTTTTAATTATTATTTTCCCGGTCCCTTAAAAAGAGAAAAAAATAGAGAAATTAAGGAGAAAGGAAAGTAAAAGTAAAACACTGGACTAACCTATAACAGGTAGCAGGTGTATTCATGGGTTTTGACCTTTGCAAGCGAGTACCCAGGCAATGAAGTAGAATGTCTCCTAGTAAGAGTGAAGTGTGTGTGTGTGTGTGTGTGTGTGTCTGTGTGTGAAAGAGAGAGAGAGAGAGAGAGAGAGAGAGAGAGAGAGAGAGAGAGAGAGAGAGAGAGAGAGAGAGAGGGAGGGAGGGAGGAGTCCTGGTAAAACTAAATAAATTACCAAAAAGAAAAAAAAACCCACCAAACCGTACACAACACAAAACTGCAGCTTCCCATGCTCAAAGTTGACACGTGCTGCTGTGTTTATTTAATATGGTCCCCATCAGGAAAGAGGGAAAAATACACTTTTTAAAACTATTGGCAAAATTTAACCACACGAATTTGCACTGCAAGAAAATTGAAGTTTACATTGACAAGTTCAACCTTTTTTTTTTTTTCTCTTAATACCCACTGTTAAATTTGAAGCTGTCCTTTGGGTTCTGTTCTGTTCTGCCTTATCCAGTGGAGAGGACAGAAGCCAGCTCCTGGCCACCCTCCATTCCAGCGTTCTGATGCCCCTTGTTCTTATTGCTTGTAAACTTTGTTTTCTTCAACGCCCCAGACCTGGTGTAACACTTATTGGCTCTTTTCACCAAAGCGAAATGATTGGCTTCACACAAAATAAATAAATGTTTGCATTCAGGAAATGTGTATGGTTTGCCCGCTTTATGCAAGGCAGGAATATCGTTGGAAATACAAATATAAGTGTTGAGCACTGTTTTTTGTTTGGTTGGTTTTTTTTGTTTTTTTGTTTTTGTTTTTGTTTTTGTTTTTGTAAACCACACAGTAAACTTCATCTTCAGGCAGTATTTCTGGGTAGGAGAGAAAAAGGAAAATCAATAGTGAGTGATCAGTCACTTCATTTTTTTCAGGCAGGGCTATTGTGAAAGAACTAAAAAAACAAACAGAAAAAAACCTGTGAGGTTAAATATATTGTCCAACAGACAGAAATTAAGGACTCTGAGAACTTGGAAACACACTGGGTTCTCTGCCTTTGGGTTTAATAACTTAATTATAAGGGATTAGTTGTGATGACAGCAGTGGTTAAACTTTGTTCCTCTACTAGGTTTTATTTTTTAACATAAAGAAAATAACCCAGGAACTCGATATATCATATGCACACTGTGTTTCTTAACACAGAAATGCATATACTATAATGCATATATATATATATATATATTGGATAGACAGGTTTTTGTACCCAACAGTTCAATTGTTTATGAAGTCATATTTTGGGCTTTACACCATCTTCTCCCATAAGTTATTGCAGAAAAACATCAGTTCAGATTGGACAAAATTCCCCCCACTTTCATTAAAACAGACAAATGAAGGGGAGGGGGCATTTTCAATGATTCCTTTCTCCCCCTTTGTTAATAAATTTTCAGTGCATTTTTTTACCTTGTCTAAATGGGAAATGGTTTACACCCAACACAATAGAATATTCTGGAAGGTGTAGGTAAGAAAACAAAAACAGAAAAGGCTATGGCTAAACTGAAATTAACACCATTAAAACTGTGATCAGTTTAAAAAATTAAATAGTTATCAGCACAAAAGGGCGCTAAAAGGGAAAAAAACCTTAAATAGTTGGGGTTTTATTTCTTTGTTAGGTATCAGATAAATGTTATGTTAAAAAAGTAAATTCTCACTACCATAAATTGATGGCTCAGCATCGGATTAGCATTGCACTCCGTAGTTAAGGTTTTAGGTAATATGCTTTATCAAGTATTGTCTTTAGAAACTCCTGTGATTGTTTCATTTTCGATGTTTTTACAAGATAAATGGTGACTTATAATGGGCATATTTATTTGCCTGTATTTCATTTCCCCCAATGAATGTCACAGGAGATGCCATAGAGCTATTTCAGGTTATATCACACTGCTTCTTCCTGATGTGTGGGGACTGGCCTTCAGTAAAGCAACCCAGAGGAGGGCAGATGGCCAATGGTAAAAGGAGGAAATGAATTTGCAGATACTTATTACCAAGTAGGTAAGGTCAGGAAGCTGGGGTTCCGGGGATGTGCCTACATCTTCTCTTGCTCTCTTAGGCTTACAAATATGAAAGTTACCACTGAACCTTACCATATGTATATATGTTTAATATCTGTCTTTTGAAATGCAGAAATAGTTTAAATGTTTCTTTGTCTATTTTTCCTTTTGTTTTTAATGCTACCCAGGGAAATATTTTCATATCGTTTTACGTGGCCTGCCTCAATGTATATTTATTTCTTTGGAGAAAAAAAAAGGTTCTGAAAACTGGTTTTCTGTAGCTTTAAATGAGTAGGTAGCAAGATCTATATGGGATGTCATTTTTTTGTTCAGTTTCTTTAAAAAAATGCTTTGTTTTGATACATTTGGTTGTGCTTGTGGGGAAAATAAAAGCGCAGAGATCCTTATATATTTATGTTAAAGTAATATTTTATTATTACATAAAACAGAAATGCACAATACCTTCATAGTTTGTTCTAATTATTGAAATATCTTTATTTTATTTTTAAAGATAGTGCCAAGTTCTAAGAGGTGAGGAAGCCCTACCTAGACCTTATACTGACTGAGCTGTGTATAAAATACTTCCCTTCCTTTATACGTCATAAAGTTTTGGAATAAATTTTATGCATATATTGCCAGCTTTCATGTTTATAACTTCCAGAGGCATTTTCTTAGTTTTTTTTTTTTTTTAAAGAGGAGTGTTCAGACTTTTCTTTGCAGAAACTACCATGGGGCCCAAATATTGTCTTCACTGCCTTGTAGAATTCAATCAAATCAGTCATTGGGTTTCAGCTCCAATTTGTTGGCCATTTCCTGAACAAACGAAAAAAAAAAATACTTGCCTTGTAAATACATGCCCAGGTCCCTACACCTTCCCTCCAGGTTAGCTGCTCTTTGCCAATGGATTGTTAAGGATAGCATCAGTGGGACTAGATGGACCTTAACCTCTGCCACATGTCCTTAGGTAAACTGGTACCTTCAGAAAAGTGAGGCTTAGACAGAAATTATTATTCATTATTAACAAATATCCCTCAACAACAAAAACTCTTAACGATATGCAATATATATGTTTACCAACTGATTAAAAGTAGATACCACACATTAGTCCTCTTAGGTTTACAGGGGAAAGATACTTTTTTTACAACAGTGTATCTCTCTCACCAGGCAAACAAACAAACAAACCACATCAAGATCTACATTAAAAGAAGAGGGAAAGAATGTATTGGAGAGATACAAGCCATGGTTTGTTTCAGAAGGTTTTAGATAAAGCACTGCACTTAAAACAACAGCAAACAAGCAAAAAGATAGTCTTTAATGTTGGTGAAGTGTTTATATATTTGTTGGTGTATTTAAAGTCCTCCTTGGAACACTGACTTAAAATATAAATGTCCATTTAGGAAAGGAGTTTCTGGGCTTATTACTTCTGATCATCTTTTCTAATTCCTAGTCAATATTACATGGGTCCCAAACAGATTCTGCCAAATGATCTTATCAATAGTCTGAACAAGAAGTGACAGAAAGAAGAAGTGTTTTGTGACCACAGACATGCTGATGGGTAAAATGTTTAAGCTAGGTATAGATTTGAGTTCTGGGTCAATATCCCTCCTCTGAAGGAGGAAAGCGAGCCTCATCTGCCCTCTGCAGGGCGTTTCAGTGGACCCTGAGAAGGCATTTTTTTTCCTTTCCTCAGGCACTGTGAACAGACCTGGAAACATCATATATTAAACAGGCACACTATGTTCCTGACTTGTGTTGGTCACTGGGGTCCTCAAGCTGCTCTGGTAGCTTCCATGCCAGTCTTAGAATGTATTCCCACTTAAAAAAAAAAAGACTGCAGAGTCATTAATACAAATCTGTGGGGACAATTGTCAGATATTGACAAGCCATCTCTATCCTAAAGGCAAAAATGCAGTGTTTGTGTTTGCTCAAAACATGCCATATTTTAGATTTTTATATATACAGACATACTGGGGAAGAAAAGATTGTATATGAAAGAGTATGTGAAGGTCATAAGGATGGAATGGCCACAACTAATATTATGCTTGGTGTGTGTGGTTTTTTTTAAACATTCTTAGTTCCCCTGAAGAAATGTCCTTTATGTTTCAGATAGTACCAGTAAAACAGCTGTCCTCGTTCCTCTCCCTCCTGCTCTTACAGAGAAGGCCACACGCTGTCAGAATTTTCTGGTGAAATGTTTTTAATTAAGGCACTTGTCTCTCTATCTTATTCCTTCAAAAATAAAAACCAATAAAACAATATAACAGCAAAGGTGGGCGGCTCTTACATGCATTGGTCCCAGCCCTAGGACTCACTGATCCTTCAGTTTCCTTATGGAAGCTTGGGTAGTGCTGGGGAGTATGATGAAATCACCATCTTACTACATCTTACTAAGCCTCTCTTTGGTTTGTCTTTTTGTCTTTGTTGATTTTTTCAACCAACCCATGGAACTGTGCTCTAGATTCTCCTGAATTCCTACACAAATTTAAAAATGAGACAGAGAATGGAGTTTGTACAGGGGCGGGAAGGAGAAAGAAGGTTGGGTTCAGTGAGGGTGTTTTGGTTCTCCTTGTATATTTCAGTGGTAAAGAAAAGGAATGATGTTTATTTCAAATGAAAGCGGGTCCTGAATCAGGAGATACTTGGAATCTTGACAATGTGACTATTCAGTTGGGTTGTAGAAAAATATTTTCTCTTTGGGGAAAGTTTACTTTTTAAAAAATGATACATAGTCTCTGAATGGGGTTCAAATGGTGGTAGCAACAGAGTCCAGAGGCTTCTCATAGCTATTTCAACAACTTGATTCTGGGTAGGAAAAAAACAAAACAAACAGAACCCCCTCCCCCCCAAAAAAAGTGGCAGGGGTCTCACAAATTCCTAGAATCAATTGGGCCACATTCCCAGAACTTGGGCCAATGTTTGTTTCAATGTCCATTGATCTAGAGACAAGTACTGGAGAAGAAGAAATGGCTTTCACCTGCTTCAAGGCTTTGCTTAGGTATGAAGATAAACAATCAGAATGTTTTCACATTGTTCTAGCATTTCGTGGGGGAGGGGGAACGGCACCATTTATTCCTTCCTTTTAGAAACTTAATCAACTTTATGACTAGTACCTTTCCTGGATCTTAATGACACTGCCGCTCGGCTTAACTCTTAGAGGTTATTAGAAACAGTATCTTATTCCATCAAAACAGTCTAGTCTCTTATTGTTCCTAGGATTCTGATGGTTGGTAACATTAAGATGTATTTCTTTTTTTTTTTCTAAAAACAAAACAAAAAATGTCTGCTATGTTATTTAGTAACCAGTAAAAGTGCATCTATATCTTGAAGTCCATTCTTCCCGTCTTTTTGAGTTTTTATAGCTCTTTGTCTGGAATGGGGAGGGGCAGGGGAGCTTCCATAAGTGGTTTGTGCCTAAAGAGCTCAGGCTCTGGAATGGTCTATAGTTGGCCACATATATCTCCCCCCCCTCCCGTTAAGAATTGTGAGTTGTCGTGGGGAGGTGGGTAGAAAGTAAAGGTTCCTACAAAAAAAAATTTTTTTTAAAGAAATCTCAAGGATTTTGGAAAGACAAGGAGTGTTAGGGCCCTTTCTTAGAAGCTGGAGGGGAATTTGATTATTATGAATTAATTCTCCGTGTGCCCTAAGTGTCAGGAAGCAATTTCGTTGGGAAGTGAATTGAAACTTGAGATCTTAAAAACCGGGGTCCTATGTTTTCCCTTCCCACCAGTGTTTCTTCTGCTTCTGTTGTTTAGAAGGGAAGGAGAATTTTTTTTTTAAGCTCCACTGACCAAAATACAGGGCCATAGAGTTTGGTAGCACACTGGGGAAGAGAAAGTTACTTGCACATCTGTTAACACAAATTAACCATTGCAAACCTAAGGCTTTAAGGCTCAGGCAAATCCACGTGAAAAGTGTGGACGCTCCTTCCCTCCCCCTGATAAGAAATCTCATTCTGTCAGAGGAATTTTTATGTGACCTTTTATGTTCCACAGCGTATGATTCTGGAGAGAATTATTTGACATTAATAACTTTTGTTGATGTTGTTTCCCCTAACAAATATTCCTTCAAAGTTCTTACAGCATTCCGGACTAGGCGGGAAAGGGTGTTGCCTGTCAGGCGTCTACTGTGGCTCAATGGTGGCCTTTGCTGCCTCTCAATTTAGGGGTCCCTGGCAGCTGGCCTGAGCACCGAAGGAAAAGAGGGGAGCTGCTCGTTCCCAGTACTCCCAGGCCTGGCTGATGCGGCAAATCTGGAATTTTTCTTGTCTCCAAGGGCAGTGAAGCCCTGACCTCCATGGGAAGGGCAGTCGTCGAGGTGGACGCCAAGTCTCTCTTCTCAAGGGAGGTCCGTAGGGGCGGGCGCTGTCTGGAACGACTGAGACTGACAGATCCGCCTGCTAGGGCCTGAGGCTAGGGGTGCTGCTTTGGGTACTGATGTATGATGGCTATGGTGTGTAAGGCTGTCGCTGGGTTGGCAGAAAAACGCAGGCGACAGAATAAACAGGCACTCTCAACAGGAAGTTTGGGGCAGGGACAGAGGTACCTGGAGTATAGAAGCCACTGGACATTTAGTGCGTAGAGTCCCCTCCCGACTTTCTGCCGGCCATCCTTTCGCCTTAGACTCGGCAAAATCTCAGGGTATCTGCTCAGGAGAAGCAATTGTGAGAGATGTGGCCCAGAGTAAAACAAGTTGGCCTCAACAGCAGGCAAAGTGCAGGCAGAAAACACGGCTCCTTGGGAAGTCACTTGGCCGGCTTCTAGCTTTGTGGAGATTGTACATTGAAGGGGGAGCCACCGAAAATTGGAAAACAAAGTTCTAAACGTGTACTCCTTCTGCTCTTACTGGACAAACTTTTGATAGTTTCTGGCCTCAGCGGTCAGCCTCCAGTGGAGAGGAACTTTGTCTTCTAAGCGCTAACGCAAGAAAGAAAACAGTTCTCAAACTCCCCAAACCCGGCACTCACTCCAAAGTCCAAAAGTCCGAGACCAGTGCGGAAAGAACCCCTGGGTATCCTCTCCTTAGCAGTCAGGGGACCCTCCAGAAGCTCCCCAAGACTGGAGGCCTCACTTCAGTTTCCTGGGCCGGCCACTCACTCTTAGGCTGGGTGGATGCTTCCAATCCTTAGCCCTTTCCCAACCTCCAGAGAGCCTTTACACGTGGGAAGAAACTCTCAAAAGCCTCACAGAAGGGAGTTGGGGGTTCTTTCACCTCTGGGAGGGGAGGCCGCCTGGGGCGCGCGGGGCATTGGGGGTGGGTGGGGGCGGGGCGGGCTGGAGTACTAAGGGTTTACCTAAAGCTGCCGGACTGTAGAGGCGGGCGCTGGCTGAATATAGTGGGAAGGCGACCAACCACCCAAGCAGGGACTCGGGCGGGAGCGCCTGTCTGTGCCGTAGCCGGGCCTGGCTCGGCCCCCAGTGCAGGAGCATCCTGGAGGTCCAGCCGCCGCTGCCTGTGGTCACTCCCCAGGCCCTGAGGGTAGCCGGGGCAGGGTCGCACACAAACAGGGATGCTTCTATTTACTTGCCTCTGCCTGTGGATTTCTAAGACATTCAGCAGGCACAATCATTAAACTAATTTGTATTTGATTGTTTGGGCGGACGGAGGGTAGTTTTATTGCGCTAAGCATTCAAGCAGGCACGCATCGCTGATTACCAGTATACATTAAATAAAGTTGTTTGTACACATTGTCTTACCACATATAGGCAGAGGCTTATTATTCTAATTACTCTAATTAGTGCATTGAAATGTTTTCTACTTGATTTGAGGAGACAGTGATTACTTCTATTACTTCTTTTAACTCGTATTTTATGGAAAACTATTGATGCATGCTCAAATTACTTTATTTGCCCCTCGAATATAAGGCTGACCCAAACTCAGTGAACTGCACCGCCCTTATGGGGCCCCAACTTTGATGTGGGCTTCAGCTTGGAAGAGGCGTCTCCTGTTTGTTGTTTCCCTCCTACAAGCGCAGTGTTCTCCCAACGCCAGGCCCAGTCCCCTACCCCAGATGCGCACCCTCGGACGAGTAGGACAGGCGGATCCTGAACCCTCTTGGATGCAGCATCTCTGACCTGCTGGCCCTCTATTTTCCTCCGCGCGATTACTTTTAAAAGTCTCCCTTAAGCATATTTTCTGGGAATTTGCTTCTGTAGCCTTAACGTTACTATTAATTGATAAGATCAGCTCATCAAACATACGATTTCGATAGGGCGTTGTAATTAAAACCTTAATCCTGTTTGAGACCTTTTTTTCCCTTTAAATTCCTTTTTCTTAGGGAAGGGGTACAAAGTTCACTATAAAAAAGTATTATAACAGGGAGATTAATTCGTTATCTAAATAACAATCTTTGCTATTGATCCAATGCACTTTTTGCCACCTTTTGTGTTAGTTCGGTAAGCCCTTAAAAAGGAGAATCTGACAAAGCGAAAGATTTGGACCGAACTGGAAAGGCTAAGATCTTCTTGGGAGAGCGAGGAGTCTGAGGCTCTCTACTCTCATCACAGCGGGGGGAAGCAGTCCAAGCGTGTCCCGGCTGCCCTGACCGTGCCACTGGGGCAAAGAAGTGCTGATGCCCGCGGCCAACTCCTCAGAGTCATCTCCTCTGGCAAAAGGAGATCTGCTCCGTCTCTAGGTAAATACTCCACTGGTTCTGATTTTACTTTTAATATTTAAACTTGGATTATCGTGTCTCTAAATGCGCGTTCCTAACCTTTGAGGGTGGCCAAGATGTAATAAACACTGGCGGGCAGCAGCTCAGCTTCTTCTGGCCAAGGCTACAGCCTCCCGCTCTGCCCGCCCTTGGTCCCCAGTTCCCCCACCCTCTACCACCCGCCCCTCCGCCCCCCTCCCCCAGCAGCGACGGCCGCGCGGGAATGAAATCAGCGCCTCCCGGCAGCTGACGGCTGAGCATCCAGGGCTCTTGCAGGCGGGGGAGGCCGCCCTTTATCCCAGCTGAAGAGTCCTCGGGGGCTGCAGGAGGAGACACGCAACCCCGCGGCGTCCCTGAGGAGGAGAGAGAGACCGGTTTCGTGGAAGCAACGACCCCAGACATGGGAGAAGCCATCGAGAGGAGTGGGCGACCGCAGAAGGCACAAGGTCGCTAGTCTGGGTGGGGGTGGGTTGGGCGTGGGAAGGGAAGACCCGGCCCAAATCTAAGCCTCCTTCAAAAGACGTCAAGGGCCTCTGTTTGAGAAGCGGAAAAATTTCTGAAGCGAAGAGGCCCGTTTGTGCTCCCAAGTCAGTTCACAGGAGATTTTCCTCAGTTGTAAGAGTTTGCCCCCACTAACACTCTCCTTCTACCTCTCTAACAAAGTCTTCTTCCCCCACGTACAGACTTGTTATGTAACAAAGTCTCCCAGGCTAGTTTAACAGGAGAATAAAGGACACCCTAGACCCCCCTCCCCCCAGTACATCTGCTCTCACCCCAAGATTGCAGGCTTTAGCCGAATGGAACTTTGGCGCCCCAAAGTGGCATCAGCTTGTAACTACTCTTGATTGTACAGTCTCATCAGTTCAAAAGTTATGTGCTTCGGCGCTTCTCCCTACTCTACATGCTTGGCCTTGTTCCTCCTACAAAAAGTTATGAAGTGACCCCATGCACACAACTCATACAGAGATTTCTAAGTGTCCAGTCTGAGGTTTGAAGTTTCACTGGAGAAGATAGAACGTTTTATACCAAAAGTTACCCCAACAAAGGCAAGAAGAAAGGATTCTACCCTAATATCTAGCACCTACAAATTTATCTGTAAAAATCAAGTATTTCATGCGTCAGAGAAGTCTCAGCTTCTCATAGGAATCAAGAGTAGAATAATAAGTTGGAAGCCACGGTTAATAATGAGGGCCCAGCATGTGGCATTTTAACCAAGCCAAGATTTGACCTCAGACATCTCTTTATACAGAAGACCTGTTCAGTTTTGAGTTTAAACGTGATTTCATTTAAGGCATTCGCTTGAACAGAGACACATTTGTAAAAGAACTGTGAAGAGGGGGAAATAGCCACTTTCCAAATTCCTATCAGAGCCCCTTTCACCACTACTCTTCCTTTACCCCAGGTCATTCCAGGAGGGAACATGCAGACACAGAATCACAGGCGGTTCAAAGTTGTGGTTACTGGATTACATAGGCTAGATTAGTTAGTTAGAGCACCTGTATTGTGTCATCCCCACCACCACCCCGCCCTGTACTTATCAGCAAGCAAACATAATGAGAAACCCATGTGGTACTTCCAAATCTGTTTCTTCATGTACAGACTGTCCATAATGGCACTTTTTAAAATTTTCCGATAGCATTTATATAACATACATGGAAACACAAAATAAAGTGGAAGTCTCATATGGAGAGTGGTCATTTCAATCTCTAATGGAGGCCTCTGCTGTGAGGGCCCAGCAAGAGATCCTTCCAACCTAAAAGTAAGGCTACACATCTACTAGCATAGGAGAAGGAAATGCAGAGCCAGCATCTCGATTTTCATACATGGGGACACACTACTGACTCTGACTAGTGAGACCACCATTCACTAGACTGTTGCTCAGAATGCCCAAGCTTGAGGTTGTTGTTAGCACCGTTGTTAGAACCACCAGCACCACACTCTAGTAATTGCATTGAATGCGGCTACTCTATTATTTTAGGGAGGACTAGCTTGCAACTCGGCAAGTCATTCCATTTCTTTAGTGCCGTCCAACTTAACTTTTAACAGCGTATGTCTCTGGGTATCTTTTATTGCAGCCCGAATCAGTTGCGAAGAGAACACTGAGGTCATACACTCAAAACCAACCGAATACAAGCAGCAGCAGTGACAGCAACAACAGCCCAAGCAATGTGCATGGTGCTGATGGGTCACATTCTGTCCTCTGCGTTTGGATCACACAGGAGCTCTCAACATACTGAGTTCTAAAAGGGGGGTCCCTTTCTACTCAGGAACCGTGCCCTGCTCCCCAAGGACCCTTGTATGGAGCAAGGGAGAGAAGTCCTTGCTGCCGCTGGGGAAGAGACAATGGTCTGAGATAGTTCTCTCCTGGCAGCACAACCTCCAGTTCCCTCAATTCCGGGAGCCAGAAGGTTTCTGTGCTGGTTGCAGGTGGCTGAGAAAAGTCTTGAGCAAGGCCTTTTGCTGATCCCTGGGATGGTTGTAGGTGCTCAAGCTTCTATGCCAGCATTCTAGGGCAAAAGAAAAATGAAGGTTTCTCTCCTGTTAGAGGTTTAGCCAGTCCTGAATCCTCCACATGCATGTGGTAGGCTGGCTGTGCCAGATAGACTTTTGTCTCCTAATGTGGAAAGCCTAGATCAGGAGACCTGTCCACTCTAACTCCCAAACCCTGGGAACAGCTGGAACTCCTAGTCACCACCATCCAGTACTCTTGGGGGAGCCAAACCACTTGGATGAGACCCAAAAGCAGCCCTGGCAGGAAAAGCCCCATGTCATATCAGCTCCCACCACACCATCACCTCAGCTTGCACCCTAGCCAGTGTTCCTCAGTCCTAGATCACTAAATGAGGGGTCAGAGGAGAGGGGCCGCTGTGGTGTCTAAGGCCCCAATAGCAATCCATCTTCTGTTGATGGAGGATAGTAGAGGCAGGAATCGGGAGTTTTTGATGTACATAGAGCCATCATGACCTAAAGTCCACTCACTAGAGACAGTTTGAATTTGTGGGGAAAAGATCAAATCACCAGTCCCAAGGAAAGCAGGACTTACCTGCAAGTGTATTAGAGCCTCTTAACCAACATGAGTGCTCCATCAAGACATGCGTGATGTAGGAGCACGTCCCATAATGCATTGCCTAAAGGACAGCTTAGGACTCATAGTTGGAGTAATTAAAGATAGAAGGGGACAACCTGGTTTAAACAGGCAATCACAAAAACCAGGAGAAAGACTAAACTTTGGATAAGAGAGAGCTGGCCCATTGTGAGGCAGAAAAGCAGAAGGTAGGGTTCTCACTTTGAACCACAAAGCAGAAATTGCACTTTAAGGATGCCAGGGGAGAGTGCCTAGAGTTAACTGCTAGAGGGCTTAAGGAAGTTTTAATTAGATTTAAAAGGCAATTAGGAGCCATGGCACAGGGAAGAGTCAATGAAAGTAACACTTTGGGTAGGAAAAAGAGCTGGCATAGTGTATAGGACAGTGCTTATGGGTTGTAGGAGTGACAGAAACCAGACTGGGAAAGAAGTAGGCAGGGCACACTAGAGTCTATACAGTCAGCAAAGGAAGTCTGAAGAAAGGTGAGGAATAATGGTGTTTAAACAGCTGTAGGGGCTGAAAACAAAGAAAATAGAGCTGGAGGAGGAGAGACCATGTCCTCGTTTGGATGAATCCAATGGAAAGGAGGTGAGGAGAGAAGGGAAGGGGGAGAGGGAGGGGGAGGGGGAGGAGAACAACAATAACAGCAAGAAGACAAAAACAATTAGAGAAAAATCTTCTCAGTTTTGGATATTAGCCTGTCTCTCTTGCGCGTGCTCTCTCTCTCTCTCTCTCTCTCTCTCTCTCTCTCTCTCTCTCTCCCCCCCCCCCCTCTCTCTCTCTCTCTCTCTCACACACACACACACACACACACACACACACCGAAGCCATGGTTTTACTAGCATCCCTTGAAACCACTCAAAGGCTCATGTTAACCAAAATAACAACTTCAATTCAAGGATATTTTATTACATACCTACTATGTTGGCTGCAATCCTAAGTGGTGTTTGTGACTAAGAAAGTTTAAAGGAAAGAATAAAATGAACATTACCAGAGGTCATAAAGTTTCACTGCCCATAATAAGGAGAAATCTCCATAAAAGAACTTCAGCCAATATCCTTGTAACTTCCTGCGATTCAAGTTGACGTTTATCACTTTTCTTTAATACGCCTTCCTGTCTTATTTTCTTCCAATTATTTTTATTAAATAATCACCTGGGCATAATCCTGTAGTCCAAACTACCTGAGAGGCCAAGGAAGGAAACCTTTAATCCCAGCACTCAGGAGGCAGAGGCAGATAGACCTCTGAGTTCAAAGTCAGACTGATCTAGAGAGTTCCAGGTCAAAGCTACCAGAGAAACCCTGTCTTGACAAAACAAAAAAGGAAAAGAAAAAGAAAAACAATTTCACTTACAATGGCATAAAATATTTAGGAATAAGAATAAATAAGGAATAAATAAATAAATTAGCTGAGTAGGTGAAAGATCTAACTGAAAGTTTATGATACTGGTTTTTCAAAATGAAGAAGTAAATGAAAATATAACCCACAGGCACATATGGGAGAACTGACATAGTTGAAGTGGGCACGTTATCTAAAGAAATCTGCAGAGGTGAATGCTAGCAGCAAACCACTGAACTGAGAACAGGATCCCCTTTGGGGGGAATTAGAGGAAGGCTTGCAACTTCATAAGAACAACAATGTCAACCAACCAGAGCTTCCAGGGACTAAACCACTACCCAAATACTGTACATGGATAGACCTAGGGCTCCAACTGCATATGTAGCAGAGAATAGCTTTGTTGGGGCACCAGTAGAAGGGGAAGTCCTTGGTCCTGCCAAAGTTGAACCCCCAGTGCAGAGGAATGTCAGGAGGGGGGCATGGTAATGGGGGAAAACCTTTATGGGGGAGGGGGGGGAATAGGGAGCTTATGGACAGGAAACCAGGAAAGGGAATTACATTTGAAATGTAAATAAAGAAATATATCCAATTAGAGAAAGAGAGAGAGAGAGAGAGAGAGAGAGAGAGAGAGAGAGAGAGAGAGAGAGAGAAGAAATCTACAAATCGAGGAACTGCCACCAGAATTCCAACTACATTTTTAATGGGACAAAAATCCAATTGGAACCAAAGGAGATTGCAAACAATTGAAGTAATTTTTTCAATAAATAATTTTATTCACAAAACATTGCAGCCCATCTCCCTCCTCTCCTCCCAGTCCCGCCCTTGCAAATCCCTCCTCCATTACTGCCCCCCCTTCCCCAGGCAGGGCCCATCTTCCCCGACACCCTGTGGGTACAACCCTACCCTGGGACATGTAGTCCCAGCAGAACTAAGCACACCCTTTTCCACTGAGGCCAATCAGGCAGCCCAGATAGATGAAGGGGATCCAATGGCAGGTGACAGAGACAGAGACAGAGACAGAGATAGAGACAATCCCTGGTTCAATTGTTAGGGGACCCTTATAAAGACCAAGCTGTACATCTGCTACAAATGTTTAGGGGACCCCTGCATGCTCTTTGGTTTGTGGTTCAGTCTCTGACCCAGATTAGCTGACTGTCTTCTTGTGGTGTCCTTGACCCCTCACAACTGAAATGATTTTGAGGAAACAAAACAAAACAAAAGACTCAAAGTATCATACTATGTGGTTTCCAAGTAAGTTCCCAAACTATGTTATTGAAAATAGGATAGCACTGGTATAAAAACAGGTGTATAGACTAATACAATAAGATGGGGAGCCATGAAATAAACCCTTTTGCAGCCAATTAATCTTTGACAAAATTATAAAAAAAATACAATGGGAGAAAACATCATTTTCAATAGATGATGTCTAGAAAATTGGACAGGCAGAAGAATGAAATTGAATCCTCATTCTGCTCCATAGATACCCAATGCTGATTATATATTTCACTTTGGAGAGCATGAGAATTCACATGCTAGGTAAGGGCTCTTCTGCTGAACTGCATCCCAGGCCTGAATGAAATATAAGATCGGAAACAGTTCAAACTACTAAAACAAAATGCACCACGGAGCTTCTTGATGTTTTTCTTGATGATATTTTAAAATCATGAAGCCAAAAGCAGGTGACCAAAGGAAAAACAGATGGCACTGCATGAAAGGACAAAGCTCTTCCAGGACAAGGGAATGATTCATTTATTGAAAAGACAAACTTTTGATAAGAGGAAAATTGATAAAAAATACATCTGATATGGGATTAATATGTAAAATACATAAGAAACTCACCCAGTAGTAAGGAAATATTAGTAGCTTGATTGATTTTAATGGACCAAGGACCCAAATAGAAGAAAGCATATAACTGACCAGCAAGTGTATAAAAAACATTCAGTCATAGATTGCCAAGAAAGTACAAACTGTAGGGTGCTATTTCCTCATACCTGTTAGAACGATTATTATTAAAAATACAAGAGACAATAGATGTTGGAAAAGTGTGGAAACGAAAGTAGTTACCTGTCACTAGGGGACATGTAAGTTAATTCAGCCATTCTGGAAAATGGCACACAAATTCTCCAAAGATTAAAAATAAATCCATACACGACCCAATGATTCTATTTTCAGATTTATATTCACAAGAAAAGCCATTGGTATGCTATATACGTATCTTTCCTCCCATGTATGAGTAGCCATGATATAGAATAAGATGAATTGTCCATCGATGGATGAATGGATAAAGTTAGATATACATCCAACCACACATACAATGAAATACTATCTATAGCCATAGCCTCCCAAATGAGCCCAATCTCATCTTAAAATAAAATATTCAGTCTTCTAGATACCAGGTTTATTTGTAACAATATGTGTCATTCACATTCAACACAAATAAACCTGAAATATAGTAAACCATGGAAAGAAGCCGGGTAAAGAAAGATAAATGCTACATTATTTCACCTACAGTCAATAAAAAAGATTCACTCAAGGAACAGAGGGAGAATGTTGGTTGCCAAGGGCTGGGAGACCGCAAGGAGCTGTGAAAGCTACCCATGCTCAGCTATGCAGGCAGGAAAAGTCTGGGGAGCTCTCTGACTAATTCATTCACACTGTCTCACAGACTCGAAGGCTGCTAAGGTATTCTTCCCATCAAAAGACAGGCATAACTGGCACTGGCATTGCCGCAGTAGCAGAGGAGACCTAGGACCCCGGCTACCTCCCTTATATTGTCCTCCTAAACCTCCCCGCTTCCCTTGTAAGAGCTGTTAACACTCTGCCCATTTGCTGTCAGACCAGAGACACCGGGAACCAACTGGAGCCATTTTCACCGAGGGCCACATCTACTTTGAGTTTAGGTCTATACTCAGAAGTGGACGCAGATAATATAGTGCTGTAGTAATGCTTTGGATTTCTGCCACGCAATTTCCACAGTAGGAGCATCGTTATATCCTCTCACCTATTTCCTCTCTTGGGACATGAAAGTCAGAGGATCAGGAATTCTGACTATTTGGGTTACATAGAGTCTGACTCAAGGAAAAAAGGGCTGAGGATAGATCTAAGTGGTAGAGCACTTGCTTAGGGCACACACGACTCTGGATTCAATACTTAGATTATGCCCAACACTCTGAACCCCAGTACCCATCCATTTAGGTATGAGGAAGCCTCTCCTCTGGGTTTTGTATGATTGGTAACTGAGAGCATATTTTCCTGTGCTTATTGGCTATTCATACATCAAACCTGTTAGATTACTTTTTCATTGATGATAAAATTAGTTTTAAGAAGTCTATATCTTTATCTCTTATTGAATATAATTTCAATTTTGTAAGTTGCCTTTTCACTGCTGTGTGATTTGATGCAGTTTTAAATTAAATATTTATTTTCTTAAAAAAAAAGACAGGCATACATACATTGTCAAATAGATAGATCAATTAGTTTGATATAATCGTTTCTCTATGTGTGCCTATATCATAGCCCAGTATCATATTCTATAAAAACAAATATACAGTTTTTATTTTTAGTTATATGTTAATGGGACTGAATAAAGACAGATCATGCCCTTACACTTCTCTCCTGTTCCATAAGACTGACCTAAAATGGTTCTATTTTCTATTTCTTATTTAAAATAAAAATAACCAGAGGACCTTAGCTTTTCCCTTGGAAGACCCTTAAGTAACTTTTAGGGGAGAAATTTTCACCTAAAGATGTCTGTTAGAAATTAATATTTTAAAGTCTTTGGGGGAAAATGGGGGATTGTTTTGTGCAACTTTGTTGCTAAAATTGTTAAGAAAATCAAACTTTCTGGAACCATTATCCAGACACTTGTTTCAGAAGTACAGTGTTTGGTCAAAATGGATGATGAGGAAGATAAATTGTAGCAAGAAACTCCTTGATCTGGTGAGGCACCTGGCTTAGTTAGATGGTGAATGTGCATGTTGGAGGAGTAGGTGAGTTGTGCTAGGTTTTCAAAATGTCTTCATTTGGGGAAGATAACAGCATAGCTGTCTAAACAAGATCTGCACACCAGCTTGGCATGGTGGTGCATGCCTTTAATTCCAGCTCTAGAGCAGCAGAAACAGGTGGATCTGGGTGAGTTTGAGGCCAGCCAGGGCTGTCATAGAACAACCCCTCCCCCTGAAAAAAAGTGAGCTGAAAAGAGATAACAGCAATGCACATATTAACAGGAAAGGAGTACATCGCATGGAACCACAACCCCATGGGCAGCTAAGGAATGCTGAGAGCAGGACAGCAGTCCTCTCCAGGGAAGAGAACCAAACTGCTAATCTGACATCAAGTGGTCAGTCTGTAAAACATATATAGAGAAATAACTTAACCTGGACAGAGCATGAGGTGTCTATCTATTTAGGAATATATATTTACATACATATATATGTAAAAGGAAAAAGATTTCTGTGATCTGAAGAGATCTGTGTGTGTGTGTGTGTGTGTGAGTGTGTGTATGTGTGTAAATTAAAGAAATGCCAGACCATGAATTTAATGAAAAACAAGGGAGAAGGAAAGAGGTACACAAGGACAGTGAAAAGGAGAACTATGCAGTTATATATTATAATCCCTCAAAGTAAAGAGATATTTTTTAGATAAAAAACTGTCATAAGTTGGTACCACAAAGGGAGGCAATATTTTTTTTTTGGTTCTTTTTTTTGGAGCTGGGGACCGAACCCAGGGCCTTGCGCTTCCTAGGCAAGCGCTCTACCACTGAGCTAAATCCCCAGCCCCGGGAGGCAATATTTTGAAAGCCGGCAAAGTTTTATTTGCGAAAGGGCTTCGTGTGGCATATATTTGAATGATATCTTAGTCAGATAATAAATATAAAGTCTTCTCAGATCTTGCAGCATCTTAATTTAAAAGGTGATTAAACACAGGTCTGAAAATGATTGTACAGGCTGGGGATTTAGCTCAGTGGTAGAGCGCTTACCTAGGAAGCGCAAAGCCCTGGGTTCGGTCCCCAGCTCAAAAAAAAAAAAAAAAAGAAAAGAAAATGATTGTACAGCCAGCACAGATGAAGAAGCAAATCTTTGGCCACATGCTATCCCTACTTGTAACTTCCAGTTACCTTCCCTCACTTCCACACCAGAGACAACCTGCTGAATAGTTTATTTACAACTCCAACACTTCTCATCTTTTTGCATACATATCCATATTCTCTAGAGTTTGTCGAATTTTAAAATGGTCTAAAGATATAACACTTTTAAATAAAAACATTTCACTAAAAAATAAATACCTCAAGTGCAAAAGATAGCTATTTTGTACATAATACTATCACTTTCCAGACTCACACAATGAGATACCTTGGTTCACAGACCTATGTATATCTTCAAAACCAGTTATGTACTCAAACTTACTTCAGAGTAAAGCAAAAGGAAGACAAATGCTCTATCACCAAGCTACATCCCCCAGAGCAAAGCCTGTATTTTATAACTTAACCAAATTAATTGTATAAGCAAGTCAAAGAGAATACCAGTTGTCTTAGTTATTTTTCTATTGCTGTGATAAAACACCATGACCAAGGTGACTTAGTGTGCCCTTTCTACTTCCTTTTGAATTCATGGCCTCTGTTTTCATTAGTTGTTATTAATTCCATGTTCTTTTAAAATTATCTTTAGATTTACTTAGTTGTGTTTTATATGTATGTATGTATGTATGTATGTGTATATATATATATATATATATATATATATATATATCCTAATATACTATACCTGATGACTGTGGAGGCCAGAAGAAGGCATCAGATACCCTGGACCTGAGCTATGAACTGCCA
The DNA here is from genome assembly GCF_021556685.1 of Rattus norvegicus. Taxonomy (NCBI): domain Eukaryota; kingdom Metazoa; phylum Chordata; class Mammalia; order Rodentia; family Muridae; genus Rattus; species Rattus norvegicus. Next base: position 41,269,012 of record NC_141538.1, on the reverse strand, counting down.
TGTGTGTGCAGGGAATTAACTCTGGGTCCTTTGGAAGAAAGACAAGTGCTTTTCAGAACCTAACTATTTTTCTAGTCCTGTTTGTATTTTTAAATTGTCCCTTCATAAATACTTACCAGTAAAAAGAACTCCATTTTCACTTTTGGACATACTTGCTTATATTGTAAATACCAAGAGAATTTGGAAATAAAGGGCACACCATTGACTTTGTGTGTTATAAACAATACCAGCAGTGTGGCAGGCTGCTTCCAAAGTTTGCCATATCGATAACCCTGCCCCACAAGCTTTATACCACTAACAAGCCTAAATTTTAAAAGATCTCAAAACTTTACTTTTGCTCTGTTGGAAACACCAAGAAGAGAAAGAATTGAGGCGTCCCAGACAACAACTCAACTTCAACTACAGCGACCAGCATTGGCCACATGACCAAGAACAGAAGACTTTCCTCAATCCAAGAGCACATGCTGATAACAGTAATAAATCATTCTACCTTAAGGTGCACACTGGAGGTAGATCCAGGGGTGGTAGAGCCTGTCTTGGAGATTTTTACATAATTGCCTCACAGGCAAAGTCATAAGAAAGCATTTCACATAATGAAAGGGATTTTGTTTTGTTTTTACCAAAACCACACTACAGTAAAACTCAACACGTAAAGGTTCTTTACCTAATTCACTGACCACTGAGTTTTATCAATTATGAGTGATTGACTTTGCATTAAAGGAAATTTTCAAACGTCACATAACCTCGAGGGACAAACGTCTGATAAACACTGAATTACTCTACCAAAATTATTTGCAATTCCCATAAGAATTTATAATCCATGAACACAGATATTTGAACATTCCCAGAAAAACTGAAGTAGATGGATATTAGGTGTTAGCTAATTTGATTATTGTAGTTAGGGGCAAGAGAATTTGAATCAAGCAAGAGTAATGAGTGAAAACAATCTAGCACTGTTTGACAAAATAATAAAAGCAGGAGAAAATGGGACAGCACTTTCTGCAAGACTACAGGAATACACACATTATAGGAAACAAGACTGGGTGAGAGTTGGAATAATAATATACAAGCCCAGAAAAAAATCAGGACATAGGAGGCAAAAGCAAGAGGATCTATATTTTAAATCCAACCAGAGCTAGACAAAAGAACTTCTCTCAAAAGGTAGCATATGACAATTAGAATGTTTCCATTTGTAAGAAACTGTAACCACATCCAATCTGCTAGACAGGGGAAAGTAATTCACTGGATGGTAAAATAATTAACTGTTTCCTGTGCATGTACTGGGTATAGAACTCAGGGCCTCCTGTGTGCAAAGTGGGCACTCTGATGCTTGCCCTGTAACCTCAGTCAAAAACAAGACGTCAGAAATTATTTGATCTAGGGGACAATGAAAGTCCCAGGACTGTGTCTGGTGCTCTTCAGCTCCTGGGAGGTGAACTCCCTGTGGTGTCCACAATGCTCAAAGTTTTGGAGGCCTATGTTCTGGACTGCCTGCAGCCACAGGACAAAGGATCCAGGATTAATCTTGCTGCAATTGAAATCATTGTATGTGGATCCGCAGAGGTACTGTGGGATTGTTCTGATAGGCCAGTCAGTTAACACGAAAATCCCTAAAACCCAGAGTCCTACAAGTCATATATCCTGAGAGTCTGACAGGGGTGTTTTCCTGAAGAGAGTCAGACTGATAAATCAGAAAGGATTAAAATATGGCTGAGTGGAACAAAATAAAAATTAAAAAGAAAAGGCTCACAATAACTAATGAACCTTTATGGATAATGATGCGTATGCCTAAAAGTAAATAGATCTTCGCTTAGCAGCCTAACGAAACAGGCTGCAACTTTATGAACTATAGAAGTCAAGATCATCACTCTTCTCCCAATCTACATGATTCTATTTCTTACCACAGAGGCAGCAGACCTCCCTTTAAAACTATTAGAGGATTAAAAGATTTTCTATTAAAAATGTACTTGTTTGAAATTCCACAACATTCTTAAGGAAAAAAATATTAACTGCATAATTACATTAAATGACTTCTGGAATACATTACCACTAATGATGCTAATAGAGTTAGTCCAGATGCAAACTATAAAAACATCCATTATCTTTTGTCCTTGAAGGAACTTCAAAAATTGCTTTGTTTCTTGCGCAAAGCCAACTACTAATTCCTTTCATTTTGGAAACTGCTCTAGAGGGTCAGTCTCTCACAGAAGTTTCAGAAACATCTCTGAAAATATGTCACACCATCGCGTGCTTTTTCCTCATGGCTCAGTTACGAATACGATTGATTTAATGAATTATGAGAGCCAAGACACTTACATCTGATTTTCATCTTTCTTCCTGGCTCAGTTACACTCTACAGATAGCAGGAAGCACCTCGAGTAACAAAAAACATTTTTCAAAAGAAGTGATGTTTTCATTGCGTTGGATAAAAACTGAAAATAGGTTTTATTGTGTGCCATGCTATGCCACCATATGGGATTAAAATAAGTGCAAGAGTAAAATATTTAAGTATTCTGGGTCTCATGTAAATTTAAAAAAAAAACTACCAAAAGGCATGTGTATTGAAAAGATTCGTAGAAAGCTGTATATTTTAAGTGAGATTAACATTCAGACGGAGTCCTGAATAGTGACTCATGCCTGTATGACCAGCTACTCAGGAGGTGAAGATAGGAGAAAGTGACAGCCACGTCTCAACGATAAGGGATATGCAATGCAGACTCCTGTTACCTGTGCCTGGTCATATAATGCAGAAATTATACATGTGAAAGACTTTGAATCCTGTCATTTTCCTGTGTATAATTTTAGACATGGGCATTTTGTGACTTCGCTAGAGTTTTCTACAGAAGGACCCAGCATCAACAAGATGTCTGAGTGAGTGAACAATGCTTGTTCTACGAGCCTAATAACCTGTGTTTGCTCCCCAGGTCCCAAAGAAGAAGAGAACCAGTGATGAAAAATTATCCTCTGACCTTCACACACTCTATGGCATGGGTGATAATAGATTTGTAAGGATGTAAAGAGAGATTTGACATAGCTATATAGGAAAGAAAGATTTACTATAAGGCATCGATCTACATCACAATGGATGCTGTTGGATCCAAAATCTCCAGAGTAGACTGGTAGGCTTAGATCCAGAAGAAACAGTGCTGTGCGGCCACAGAAAACTAACAGGCTATAGGGCGTGTTTCAACCTGAGTCCTGAAGCTGTCTGTTATAGAACTAGAACAAAAATCAACGCTGAAAATAAAGCTCAGAGGCAGTCTGTTGGAGAAAGACTTCGTGGCCAGTTTCTTATTCTCTGAGGGGCCTTCAAAGGATTGGTTAAGGCCATATCACATGTGGAAAGTGATGCTTAATTTTAAAAAAAAAAGCAATTCCTAGTCTTGCCCAGGCTGGCAGACAGCTCCTGGTTCAAGTGATTTTCCACTCCCCACCTCCAGAGCAAGTGACCTTCCACCTTCCAGGTATGTGTCACCGTGCAAGGCTTTTACTTAAATGTTGGCCTCCAACAAATCCCACAGAAGCATCCAGAATAGGATTACCCCAAACATTTTCACATCCTGTGGTCTGACACCACTGACAAAATCCACCATCATGAGGTCCCCTGTGGTCACCTTCCCGGAATAGAAAGTGAACATTATGTAGGATCTCTAAGGATAATGATTCATGTAATACATCTCTCGTTGCTACCCAATGCTTCCATGACTTGTGAATCCTGACTATAATTTCATATACTGAATGCTGATTTACAGCATGCATAGCCTCCTAGAGAATCTCACTCCAGCAATACATAGTCACGTGTAGTATGGTCGTCCTTCTGGATAGGAGCCTTCAAAAAGACCTTTCTTCCCTCCCTCCTCTCTACCTTTCTTTCTTTCTTTCTTTCTTTCTTTCTTTCTTTCTTTCTTTCTTTCTTTCTTTCTGGGCCCCAATTAGACTGAAACTCACTTAAACGTGGACGGACTGACCGTGAACTTACAGAGATCCACCTACTTCTGCCTCCCTAGGGTACCAGGCCCATTCTATCATGGCATCCATGTCAGGATGGTAAAGGACTGGGCAAATAGCAAACTCTGTGACTCTGGCCCCGTTTTCTACAAAGTTAGGTCCTCGAGCTATGCAAACATTACGGTCACGGATAAGGTGTTCTGTATCTACAGATACTGGATTGACAGAAGTACTACATGCAGGAAAAGCAAATTCATATTCCAAAAATAACAAAATAATGCTGCCTCTTCCTTCAATGGAAGTTGTCCAATGTCATTAACCAGTCACACAGCATGGCAGCATAATAGCTGGTGTGTTACATGATAAATTATGTCTACTGGCTATATAGTGACATGAGTCAACTAAATATAAAATTAGTTGAATTTTCTATATGTTAAAAGTAGATTCAGTAAGATGGTCTAATTCGACTTTGAGTGAGTTGTAAGTCATTAGAAGAGTAGTCTTGGTCTAGTAGTGCTTGGTGTTGATCTTAAGTTCTCAGGACAGGTATGAGCTGAAACAGATCTGTTGGTCATCATAGTGTGCAAATGCACAGGGAAGATTTAGGCAGTGAAGAAGGCAGTAAGCGATTAGCAGAGAAGTGCAGGCCATCAAGGGGAAGTGCCTAAAGAAGTGAACTGCTTTAAAGTGCCCTAAATCTCCTGTCAGTAAAGGGAATTTGCACATTTAAAGACCTACTTTCCTTTCTTCAGTTTTTAAAGTGTTTTGGAGACCATCGAACCTTAGTTGTGTTCCAGGCAGGTATATTTATAAGGCATAAACATCTCTGTCACTACAAAAGGTTTCAGAGGATGCTGAGAAGTAAACTGCACCCTTAGTTACTTAATCAAGAAGATTCCTGGTTTTGAGAGGAAATCCGGAGTGAATGCCCATTTGTATATCTATCCCAGATGTATGGCCCAGGAGGGTAAGTACCAGTTTAATGGGAATGTAAATCTGGTGTCTTACACTAGCAAAGCATTCATAGCAGGAGTTTCGTGTCTCAATTAGGCAATTAAAACTTGTTGGAATGAAATATCAACTTTCAACTGCCATAATTCAAAATAAAGTGCCACACGTAATTAAAAAAATTGACTAGGGAAAGATGGAAAGAATAAAGTTTGTAAACAGGATGATAAATCTAAAAGTAATAAAATGAATTTCAAAATGGATGGGGAATTAAAAGGAAATAAAGCTACCTTTGAAAAACATTGCCCAATCTATAAAACTTGGATCTTAAGTGTGGTGCACTCTCCTGGAGACAGGCCAAGATGTAGATAATTTCCAATATTTGTTCAACAAATATTTATTGGGTATCTACTGTGTGCCAGGTAGCTATTTCAAGCCCTGGCAATAAAGCAATGTACAAAATAATATTTGTGCTTACAAGCCTAAAATATAGAGCATGGATGCAGTGAAAATATGATGTGTCAAATATGATAAGGACTACAAACAAGTGGAAGAGCTTCTAAATACTAAACACAACTGACTGATAAAACAGAGTAAATTGTTATTGCATTTTACATGGTCAATATAATATAAGATTATCTCCATCAGGAATATCTTTTGATTTTTAATTATTCTATATTTATTGGTGTTTTGCTGGCACCAATACGGATACCATCTCATCAGGAAAGATACTGCACTGGAGTTAAAGACATTTGTTTTTTTTGGTTTTTTTTTTTTTTTGTATGTTTAAAAATGAACACCAATTTCTTTTTTTTCTTTTTTTAATTTATTTTTTTATTTTTATTTTTTTACTAACTTGAATATTTCTTATTTACATTTCGAGTGTTATTCCCTTTCCCGGTTTCCGGGCAAACATTCCCCTAATCCCTCCCCCTGCCCTCCTTTATGGGTGTTCCCCACCCCATCCTCCCCCATTGCCGCCCTCCTCCCAACAATCTAGTTCACTGGGGGTTCAGTCTTACCAGGACCCAGGGCTTCCCCTTCCACTGGTGCTCTTACTAGGATATTCATTGCTACCTATGAGGTCAGAGTCCAGGGTCAGTCCATGTATAGTCTTTAGGTAGTGGCTTAGTCCCTGGAAGCTCTGGTTGCTTGGCATTGTTGTACATATGGGGTCTCGAGCCCCTTCAAGCTCTTCCAGTTCTTTCTCTGATTCCTTCAACGGGGGTCCTATTCTCAGTTCAGTGGTTTGCTGCTGGCATTCGCCTCTGTCTTTGTTGTATTCTGTCTGTGTCTCTCAGGAGCGATCTACATCCGGCTCCTGTCAGCCTGCACTTCTTTGCTTCATCCATCTTGTCTAATTGGATGGCTGTATATGTATGGGCCACATGTGTGGCAGGCTCTGAATGGGTGTTCCTTCTGTGTCTGTTTTAATCTTTGCCTCTCTCTTCCCTGCCAAGGGTATTCTTGTTCCCCTTTTAAAGAAGGAGTGAAGCATTCACATTTTGATCATCCGTCTTGACTTTCATTTGTTCTAGGGTAATTCAAGCATTTGAGCTAATAGCCACTTATCAATGAGTGCATACCATGTGTGTTTTTCTGCAATTGGGTTACCTCACTCAGGATGATATTTTCCAGTTCCAACCATTTGCCTACGAATTTCATAAACTCGTTGTTTTTGATAGCTGAGTAATATTCCATTGTGTAGATGTACCACATTTTCTGTATCCATTCCTCTGTTGAAGGGCATCTGGGTTCTTTCCAGCTTCTGGCTATTATAAATAAGGCTGCGATGAACATAGTGGAGCACGTGTCTTTTTTATATGTTGGGGCATCTTTTGGGTATGTGCTCCAGGTATAGCTGGATCCTCAGGCAGTTCAATGTCCAATTTTCTGAGGAACCTCCAGACTGATTTCCAGAATGGTTGTACCAGTCTGCAATCCCACCAACAATGGAGGAGTGTTCCTCTTTCTCCGCATCCTCGACAGCATTTGCTGTCACCTGAGTTTTTGATCTTAGCCATTCTCACTGGTGTGAGGTGAAATCTCAGGGTTGTTTTGATTTGCATTTTCCTTATGACTAAAGATGTTGAACATTTCTTTAGGTGTTTCTCAGCCATTCGGCATTCCTCAGTTATGAATTTTTTGTTTAGCTCTGAACCCCATTTTTTAATAGGGTTATTTGTCTCCCTGCGGTCTAACTTCTTGAGTTCTTTGTATATTTTGGATATAAGGCCTCTATCTGTTGTAGGATTGGTAAAGATCTTTTCCCAATCTGTTGGTTGCCGTTTTGTCCTAACCACAGTGTCCTTTGCCTTACAGAAGCTTTGCAGTTTTATGAGATCCCATTTGTCGATTCTTGATCTTAGAGCATAAGCCATTGGTGTTTTGTTCAGGAAATTTTTTCCAGTGCCCATGTGTTCCAGATGCTTCCCTAGTTTTTCTTCTATTAGTTTGAGGGTATCTGGTTTGATGTGGAGGTCCTTGATCCACTTGGACTTAAGCTGTTAAAGACATTTGTAATCCTCCATTTTGGCTTTTTGTTTTGTTTCTTTTTTTAATTTTATTTTTCCTGGATATTTTATGTATTTGCATTTCCAATGTTACCCCTTTCTTCCCTCTCCCATACTCTGTCTTCCCTCCCCTCCCCCTGCTTCTGTGAGGATGCTCCCACTCCCACCCACCCATCCACTCCATCCTCAATGCCCTGGCATTCCTCTACACTGGGGCATCAGCCTTCACAGGACCAAGGGCCTCTTCTCCCATTGATGTTAGGCAATGCCATCCTCTGCTACATATGTGGCTGGAGTCATGGGTTGCTCCATGTGTCCTCATTGGTTGGTGGTTTAGTCACTGGGAGCTCTGTGGGGTCTGGTTGGTTGATATTGTTGAACCCAGTTCTTACGGAAGAGCAGCTGGTGCTCTTAACTTCTGAGCCATCTTACAGGTACCTTGTCTTAGTTGAGATTTTTATTACTGTGATAAAATACCATGACCAAAAGAAGTTTGAGGAAGAAATGGTCTAACCTCATCTCACAGCTTGTAGTCTATTGTCCAGGGCAGTCAGGACAGAAACTCAAGGCGGTAACATGGAGAAGGAACTAATGCAGAAGCCATGGAAAGGAGCTGCTTATTGGCTTGCCCTCATAGCTTGCTCAGCCTGCTCTTCATTTAGCACCCAAGGTCACCTGCCCAGAAGTGGCAATTCTCACAGTGATCTGGGTCCTCCCACATCAATCATCAATCAAGAAGATGCACCATGGGCTTGCCCATAGTCAGTATGATTTGGACATTTTCTCAGTTGGGGTTCTTCTTCCCAATAACCACAGCTTCTGCCAAATTGATATAAAAACAGGACAGTGGAGCTTCCTTATTCTAGACACAAAGGTTCTTACAGAACAGATATTAAGATCTCTTCAGTTTAGTGTCCTTTGGACTTCAATTCCTAAAATATTACACTTGCTCGTGTGTGTGTGTGTGTGTGTGTGTGTGTGTGTGTGTGTGTGTGTGTAGATTTGTATGCACATGTGTAATAAAGGCCAGGAATCCATGTAGGGTATGTTCCTCAGTCACTCTCCATCTGATGTCTTGAAGCAGGGAAGCAATCAACAGTCCTACCCAGCTATGAAACCTGTGAAACACAGTGGCCAGCAAGGCAGGGTAACACAGAGTGGGCAGTAGTGGCACACATGTCTTGATGGTAACCAACAGCTCTCTCATTGGACCTAAGACCTGCTCAACAGGAGGGAAATCATGCCTGGTACTGGAAACCCAGGGCTAATGATGTCGTGGATCTTGGAGGAGAACCTCCAACTGTCATTCAACTAAACCAGCATAATTGCTAACTAAATAATTGTTCGTATTCCCACAGGTAAGTGTAGTCCTCACCTTTCACCAAGAGAGCCTTCCTTTTTAACAGAGAGAAGACATTACAGCAAAGCACAGCCAATCAATATGCAGACTGGTGAATCCCAGTCTCAATGGATCCATACATAGCTCCTGCACCTAAACCTCAGGGATCATTAAGAAGATAGCAGAGTAGGAGATGTAACCATGAGAACAGGAAGTTTGCTGTAAGATTGTGTCTCCTGGGAATGTTAGAAGTTAGATCCATAAAGTCTCACCAACTTTATTGTCTAAACATGTGTAACACGTTGTCTAAACAAGGGTAACAATAGACATGGCTCAACACTACTAAAGAACGACAGATAGAAGATACTAAAAATTGTAGACAGACAGATACTAAAGAATACAGATAGGGGCAGAAATAGGCTTACCCAGAGAGGAGGTCACTGATTGGTTATCCAATACCAAATGGTCAGCCCTGAAAACATAAATGCAAGTAACATTATACAGGCTGAACTAGTTATAATTAAGAATAGTTATAAAAAGTCTGGAGAGACGGCTCAGTGGTTAAAAAGCATTGGCTGCCCTTATAGAGGTCCTGAGTTCAATTCCCAGCAACCACATGATGGCTCACAACCATCTGTAATAGGATCCTGTGTCCTCTTCTGGTGTGTCTGAAGACAATTACAGTATAGTCATATACATAAAACAAATCTTAAAAATAAGAATAGTTATAAAAGGAGGCCATGAATTTGAAAGAGAACCAAGATGGGAATACGGGAGAGTTTAGAAGGAGGAAAGAGAAGGGAGAGTTATTAATTATATTATAACCTCAAAAAGTAAAGAAGTGATTTAAACCTTATAGTGGTTTAATTCTTAGCCAGAGCAATAGATAAGAAAAGAAATTATGGCTACAACAATTTAAGCAAGAGGTCAATAATTCCCTTTTTGCAGACAATTTTAAATATAGGATATTTTTATATGACCCTAAAGATTCCATCAGAAGTGTCTTGGAACGAATGAGTATATTCAGTAAAATTGTAGAATACCAAGCCACCATGTGAATTCCAGAGCTTTTTTAAAAATAAAGGGCAGATTTTATTTTTACATCTCTACCATAGTTTTCCCTCTCTCGACTCCTTCCAGCCTACTCCCACATCCCTCTCCCTACCCCCATCCACTCTTCCTCCCTTTCTCTCCAGAAAACAGCAGTCTTCCCATGGATGTCAACCAGCCATGGCGTATTAAGTTGTAATAAGACTAGGCACCTCCTCTCCAATTTATGAGAGACAAGATAACCCAGTAGGAGGAAAGGGTCCCCAAAAAGGCAACATCAGAGGTAGCCCCTGCTCCCACTCTTAGGAATCCCAAAAGAATACCAAGCTATACAACTATAATATATGCACAGGCCTAGGTCAGTCCCATGCAGGTTTTCTGGTTGGCAGTTCAGTTTCTGTGAACCCCTATGAGCCCAGGTAAGTTGATTCTGTGTTTTTTTTTCTTGTAATCTCCTTGACCCCTCTATTTCCTACTGTCTCAAGAGCTTTTTTTAAGGTAACAATAGCAAACATGATGAGAAAGAAATCAGGAAAATAATGTCACTCACAACAGCCTCAAAAATTCATAAAATACCTAGAAGTAAACTGAATCAAACAAGTGAGGCACTTCTACAATGAAAACTTTAAGAGACAGAAGAGAGAAACTAACAGAGACATTAGTTAACAGGAAGACTTCCCATGCTCATGAGTTGCGAGAACTAATATCATAAATATATTATCATCACCAAGATACAGCTATAGATTGAATTTAATTACCATCGTGATTCCAATAATACTCTCTATAGAATTATAAAAGTTCAAAAGAACATATGGATTCTAAAAGGTCTCAAAAATTGCCAGAAAATTTTTCAGCAAAAGGAACAATACCAGAAGAATTTTGCTACCTCCTTCAGGTTATATACAGAGCTATGTCAACAAAGTTAGAGTGGTATTGGCACAATAGTGGAAGCATAGACCAACAGAACAAAAGACTCATAAAAATAACTCAGAAAGCCATAGTTTCAGCCTGTGACTTCTGACAAGGGTGCCAAAAAACGTGCTGGAGGCAGGATAGACTCCTCAAACAAGTGTGCTGGAAAAACTTGATAGCTATATGTCAGCAAATGAAACTAGATTTCTATCTCTTAACCCGTGAAAAAACAGCCCAAAATGGATCACATTTTCTATGAAGAAATGCATTTTATTTGAGGTGTATTCCAAATTTCAATTAATTCAAAACTTTTAAACCTAATAGATTACAAAAAGTAATATATATACATATATATATGTATATATGCACACACACATACATGCAAGCAAAACACACACACACAAAACAAAATAAAGGAATAAATAAGATTAACTAAAAAGCTTCTTCATAGCAAAGAAAACAATCACCAGGATAAAAAGACAAAATAGAAGAAAAATCGCTACCTACATATTGGACTGATTTATAGCTGGCATTGTGATTCATGCCTACATTGCTAGCATTTGTGAGGCTGAGGTAGGAGCACTGCAATAAATTTTAGGCCAGCCTGGACAATACTAGGAAAACAAATGTAAATTGGGAGTGGGGGAAAGGAAAAAACAGAAAAGAAACAGAAAAGTAATTGAGACTATGGAAGACTAGGGATAAACAGCACTGGCCTATATTCTATTTTCTGAATGAAGTAAGACACAGTGGATATAGGAGAGCAGTCATCAGCCAACTGTGACGTTAGATGAAATGTAGAAATACCAAATGCTAGGTTTATAAGAGAAGCAACAGATTCTAGCTCAAGGACATGGACAAAAACAGCAGCAAACGGGAAGAATTCTACTCCCTCACTTCCGGCTAACAAAGACAAGGAAAATATGTCTTCAGAAACAAAGACAACTGAAACAGAATCATTCAAAACAGCACCACAAGCTGTAAGAGGCAGCTAACAAATTCCCAGAAGGGTAATAAGTTGGCAAAACCCCAACCTCACTTTTCCCCACAGACAGCACAAGATACAGAAAGTCACAAGATCACATGAATACTGCACGCCAGATGACCTGAACTGAAACGGAGTGGACCAATCTCAAGCTAAGTCTCGGCAAATGTTGACGAGTAACTAACTGGAGCTCCATTACAGCAAGCACTTAAGATAAAAGACCCAGCACATCCTGCAGGCAGGACAGATTATAAGTAGATGGTTTGTAGGCTGGGCTGATGTCTCAATCCCAACAGCACACTTCTGATGTCCCAGTTTGGTCCCTAAGACATTTCAGAGGGAGGACTTGCCTGATGCTCATTCCTTAAGGAACACATATTGACTAATGCTATCCTTCTTACTGCTTCTCCATCCTTTAGTTTCCATTTTGATATGCTCGATTTATAATCGGTCCATGTGTTTCTACACCTATCCTATTTCTTCTTCCTATAATGCATATACTTCCTTCTCATTTCTACCTCACTTTTTTTTTAAATTTAGAGAATACTTTATTAGTTTTTGTAATCAAACCCACGTAGATAAGACCTTACATATTTAATACAGTGTGTTACCCCTGTACAAATGGAAAAAACTTAAGTTCAACATTTCTAGACCAATATGGCTGTTAATTTCTGTACACTGCCAACTCAACACAGTAAACGGGGATACTTTTTTCCAAAGTTGACAGCACAGCTAAAGTTTCAAAAAATTCAAATTATATATCTGTATATATATATTTATATAAAAAGACCAATAATAGCAGTGTGTTATGCATCAACAGCAGCAACAGCTTTTCCAGGTTCTGCAGTCATCTGAACAAAACTGTAGAGACATCCAGCACACTCCATTAAAAAAAAAAAAGTAAAAAAACAAAACCCGAGAAAACAGCACAGTTCTGTTACTCTTGTGGTACCTGGCACCATTTTTTTTTTAAATTAGCTTCTCAATCATCATCTGGAAAGAAAACATTCTGAGCAACATCATTAAAAACAGCTCTGATAAAGCACGGTCACTACTACGTATCATAAAGCAGGTTCAAGCTATTTTACATCCACAGAGGTATGATACAGTACTGTCCTACATCTATAATACTAGAGGATACAATTTAAAAGGCATTATTTGAGACTTGATTCTACTTTTCCAGCAGAGGGCCCAAAGGATGGTGTGACACAGCTTTGTAAAGAAACATACTCTAGACAGGATTTCCTTTCACTAGTGGCACAGTTCTAAGGATTCATTCTCTCCATGAATGTCAGCTAAAACCGTTATTAAAAAAATGAAATATCCCTAGAACAAAACCGTATAACCACCGGATTCACATGAAGATGACCTAGTGGAGACAAGCTGGACCTCACCTTACCAACAAGCTATCAAATCTGTTATGTTTAAACAGTGAGACCTCCAAGGAAGGAGATGCCAAGTAGTGCTTCAAAGCTTCGGACCACAATCAAACACAGCATCCTTTTCAACAGAAGCAGAAGCTCATCTGAATATGCTTAAGGATGCTGACATCAACATTTAATCATCTCCTCACTCATCCAGGAAGAAGGGGAGATCAGTTACTACTGTACTTTATTGTGTTCAACCAAATCACCATGTTACAAAAATAGCAAGCTGCCATAATAAGATATAAGGCTCCTCTATCCAGCACCAGATAGCATCATTTTACTTTCAAGCCTAGAAATTGCACACTTGTATATAAACCAACTGAAGATGAGGATTGAGAGTTCATCTTGGTGGATTTTTCCTTTGATGAATATGAAGTGTCCTTCCTTATCTTTTTTGATGACTTTTAATTGAAAATTGATTTTATTTGATATTAGAATGGCTACTCCAGCTTGCTTCTGACCATTTGCTTGGAAAGTTGTTTTCCAGCCTTTCACTCTGAGGTAGCGTCTGTCTTTGTCTCTGAGGTGTGTTTCCTGTAGGCAGCAGAATGCAGGGTCCTCATTACGCATCCAGTTTGTTAATCTATGTCTTTTTATTGGGGAGTTGAGGCCATTGATGTTGAGAGATACTAAGGAATAGTGATTATTGCTTCCCCTTATATTCATATTTGGATGTGAGGTTATGTTTGTGTGCTTTTCTTCTCTTTGTTTTGTTGCCAAGACGATTAGTTTCTTGCTTCTTCTAGGGTATAGCTTGCCTCCTTATGTTGGGCTTTACCCTTTATTATCCTTTGTAGTGCTGGGTTTGTAGAAAGATATTGTGTAAATTTGGTTTTGTCATGGAATATCTTGGTTTCTCCATCTATGTTAATTGAGAGTTTTGCAGGATTCAGTAACCTGGGCTGGCATTTGTGTTCTCTTAGGGTCTGTATGACATCTGTCCAGGATCTTCTGGCCTTCATAGTTTCTGGCGAAAAGTCTGGTGTGATTCTGATAGGTCTGCCTTTATATGTTACTTGACCTTTTTCCCTTACTGCTTTTAATATTCTTTCTTTATTTTGTGCGTTTGGTGTTTTGACAATTATGTGACGGGAGGTGTTTCTTTTCTGGTCCAATCTATTTGGAGTTCTGTAGGCTTCTTGTATGCCTATGGGTATCTCTTTTTTTAGGTTAGGGAAGTTTTCTTCTATGATTTTGTTGAAGATATTTACTGGTCCTTTGAGCTGGGAGTCTTCACTCTCTTCTATACCTATTATCCTTAGGTTTGAACTTCTCATTGAGTCCTGGATTTCCTGTATGTTTTGGACCAGTAGCTTTTTCTGCTTTACATTATCTTTGACAGTTGAGTCAATGATTTCTATGGAATCTTCTGCTCCTGAGATTCTCTCTTCCATCTCTTGTATTCTGTTGGTGAAGCTTGTATCTACAGCTCCTTGTCTTTTCTTCTGATTTTCTATGTCCAGGGTTGTTTCCATGTGTTCTTTCTTGATTGCTTCTATTTCCATTTTTAATTCCTTCAACTGTTTGATTGTGTTTTCCTGGAATTCTTTCAGGGATTTTTGCGATTCCTCTCTGTAGGCTTCTACTTGTTTATTAATGTTTTCCTGTGTTTCTCTAAGGGAGTTCTTCACGTCTTTCTTGAAGTCCTCCAGCATCATGATCAAATATGATTTTGAAACTATATCTTGCTTTTCTGGTGTGTTTGGATATTCTATGTTTGTTTTGATGGGAGAATTGGGCTCCGATGATGCCATGTAGTCTTGGTTTCTGTTGCTTGGGTTCCTGAGCTTGCCTCTCGCCATCAGATTATCTCTAGTGTTACTTTGTCCTGCTATTTCTTACAGTGGCTAGACTGTCCTATAAGCCTGTGTGTCAGGAGTGCTGTAGACCTGTTTTCCTGTTTTCTTTCAGCCTGTTATGGGGACAGAGTGTTATTCTTTCGGGCGTGTAGTTTTTCCTCTCTACAGGTCTTCAGCTGTTCCTGTGGGCCTGTGTCTTGAGTTCACCAGGCAGCTTTCTTGCAGGGGAAAAGTTGGTCCTACCTGTGGTTCCAAGGCTCAAGTTTGCTCGTGGGGTACTGCCTAAGTCCTCTCTTTTTTTTTTTTTTTTTTAATTTCTTTTTTTCGGAGCTGGGGACCGAACCCAGGGCCTTGCGCTTCCTAGGCGAGCGCTCTACCACTGAGCCAAATCCCCAACCCTCTAAGTCCTCTCCGAGGCGGCAGCAACCGGGAAGATCTGCGCCGCTCTTTCCGGGAGCCTCCATGCACCAGGGTTCCAGATGACGTTTGGTGTTTTCCTCTGGCGTCTGGATGTGCACAGAGTGCAGTCTCTTCTGGTTTCCCAGGCGTGTCCGCCTCTCTGAAGGTTCAGCTCTCCCTCCCACGGGATTTGGGTGCAGAGAACTGTTTATCCGGTCTGTTTCCTTCAGGTTCTGGCGGTGTCTCAGACACAGGGGTCCTGCCGCTCCTGGGCCCTCCCCTACGGGAACCCAGAGGCCTTATACAGTTGCCTCTTGGGCCAGGGATGTGGGCAGGTGTGGGCAGTGTTGGTGGTCTCCTCCTCTCTGCAGCCTCAGGAGTGCCCACCTGATCAGGCGGTGAGGTCTCTCTCCCACGGGGTTTGGGAGCAGAGAGCTGCTGCGGGCCGGGATCCGTGGGTGTGGGACCTGATTTTTACTTTTGATAGCGTTCCACTCCGACATCAGGTCTTTGGTGCAGGCTTAAACAGGCCTATTTACACATAGGTTTTATTAGGCATAGGGAGTAGAAACCTAAAGTGTCCAGAGGTGTTAAACAGGGTGTCTCTTTCATAAGTGTGGCATGTCTGTCTTGTGCTGCTGTAGATTCTGTACAGAGAACAGTTCAAGATCACGTAAATGTCACCTGTGACCTAGTGTTACACCGAAAATTTGTCCCTGTGATGGCAGAGAATGGAAAACAACAGGAATGGATTGCAAAAACTCTGTCACTGGTTCTCAACCTTCCTAATGCTGTGACCTTTGCTCATTTTGGGGTGACTCCAACCATAAAATTTTGTTGCTACTTCATAACTCTACTTTTGCTACTATTATGAATCATCATGTAAATACCTGATATGCAGGATGTCTGACACGCAAAGGGCTCACAGTCTACAGGTTGAGAACCACTTTTCTAAGAGGATACAGAGGATCAGAAGTCGGTTTGGATTCTATTGGTCCAATATTATGTGGCCTAAGCAATCATCCAACACTGAGCTTCTTTTGCTGTAGGAGTCAATATGAACTGTATACAAAGGCTTTGGGGCTGTGCTTCTGAATGAGAACAAGCCAGGCTGCACAACGCACGGGGTGCTCCATTTCACTCCAAGTACTCAAATGTGTCAGCAGGGAAGGAAACGAGATGGCAATATTCTTTGAAATTCCTTTAATTGTTTGAGATTATAATTACATCATTTCCGCTTTCTTTTCCTTGCTTCAAACCTTCCCATATACTTCTTGCTTTGCTCGATTTCAAATTATTAGCCTCTTTTTTCATTAATCTTGTGTGTGTGTGTGTGTGTGTGTGTGTGTGTATTCCTAAACACATAAATGCAACCTTCTCAGCCTGTATGCTGTTACTAGTATGTATCTCTTTTTAGGGCTGACCATTTGGTATTGAATAAGCAATTGGGGTGCTCTTTGAAGAAATGTACCACTAATTAGAGCTGTTTAAACTCAAGATTATCAGAAGGACCCTTGGTAACTTGTTTGCTGTTGGAAATAAACACATTTTCCTAACTCTGGTCATCAACCAATTCTGGAGGACTTGAGAAGTCAGGTAAAGCGTTACAAAGTTGCTGGGTCCTCAGAATGCAGAGGCGGAGTAGGTGAAAAGGTGCCACACAGGCCGCTGTGTTCATTCCTGACCTTCACTTGGAGTCACAGTCTCTTCGTCTCTTATTTAAGGAAGTTGCCCCTAAGCTTACCAAGGCCACCATCACTGTAATGTTCTCTTTCTAATGCTGGTTTGCTGACATCTTGTTAACAAAACACATCCTTCTCCAATTTTTATTACAATTTTTATTATTTTCCTTAGAATTGTGGCAGATCCGTGGAATTTTAATGCTTCTTTATTCAAATGCCACCTTATTAAAATGGATGGGAGATTAAGTAATAGTGTGATATTCCTCTTGTTTTCATTTTTAATATTCAATTCATCCTAACTAGCTCTAAAATATGCAAATTACTAAAATACTGTTGTTACGGGGAGGTTTGTTTACATCATTATTTGTAAGAAAAACCTGAAAGAGTGTCTAAAAGGTAAATTCCTAGTCCACAAACACTTTGAATCTGCTGGCGGATAGAGACCACATGCTCCAGCTGATTTGGAGGGTGCTAATTTCCTTTCTGGCATAGAAGTTGGAAGTAGCGCGCTTCATTGTGGCAGAGGAACAGAGGTAGTCAGCCTGCTTCCCTCACATTCAACCCTCAATCCCTTCCTCTTTCCTCAGAGCTGCCTTCCATTTTCATGTCTTCTTTCTATCAGGACTAACCTGGACCCCTGGAGCTCTCAGGGACGGAACCACCAACCAAGGAACATCCACGGGCTAAGCCTAGGCCTCCCCACACATACGTAGCAGATGTGCAGCTTGGTCTTCATGTGGGTCCTGAACAACTGGATTGGGGACTATCCCAGTGCTGTTGCCTATATGCGGAATGTGTTCTTCTAGCGGGGCTGCCTCATCTGGTCTCAATGGGAAAGGAAGCGCCTAGCCTCTCACAGACTTGAAGTGCCAGGGTTGGGGGAGAGACTGGGGGTGGGGGATGGAGGAAGGATTGTGGGACCGGGTGACCGGAAGAGGATCAATGAGTGGGATGTAAAGTGAATAAAAAAGTAAATTAAATTGTTAAAAAGGACTGTATATGAGAGAAAGTAGACGAGATTTATCTTTCTAAGCCTGTTTTTACTTTAGCATGATACTCTACAGTTTCACCTTTTCCCATAACTGTGCGATCTTATTCTTCTTTGTGACTAAATGCTCCATTGCATGTACATTGCATGTATGCGCCGCATTTTCTTAATGCGTCCGTCCCTCAGTGGGAATCTAGATTGATTCTCTAACTTGGCTAGTGTGAACAGTGAAGGAATAGATACAGATGGGACATGCGATGAGTCTTTCACATGCTGATGGAGAGTCTTCCTGACCCATATCCGGGGATAGTCTACTTACATCATATGGTATACTTTCTATAGAAAACCTAAGCAATGGTAAAATGGCTGGTCTGGTTGCACTACTATCAGTGGTAATGATTTTTCCCACCCATGTGCACTGAAGCACTTGTTTTTAATTTTTAATTTTTCTTAACGATAACCATTCTGACTGGGGAGCTGGAATCTTAATTAAGTTTGATGTACATTTCCCAGATGGCTGAAACTTTTTTTTTCCTGTGTACTTACTAGCCATTTATATGTCTTTTGAGAAATATGTATTCAGTTTATTTGCTCATTTTTTGTTTGGATCATGTGGCTGTTCGATATTTCTTTTTTGAGTTATATATTTTGAATATATATATATGTGTTGATGCTTTTATATTAATTCATTTTTGTTTTTATATTCTTATTATTATTTATTCACTGTCCATAGTAATAGGTTTCTTTGTACGTGTACATGTATGTGTTTTGAGTGTGTATGCACCTTCAAATGTGTGGCACATGCATGTGAAGTGGTTTTTTAAAATACTTTTATTTGTGTATGTGTGTGTGCACTCATGTGCATATTTGTGCATCTGTGCAGGGGCCAGAAGAGGATGTCAAGTTTGGTTGTTCTTTAGTACCTTTAGATAATTTTTAAAATTATCTTTAGTCTTTTTACAGTCCCGTCATTATCCCTCTCCCCATCTGCCCTCTGACAGTTCCTCATCCCATTCTTCCTTCCTGTCTCCAAGCCCATCCCCACCCCCAACAGACCTCCCCACTCGAGTCTCTTGAGGGTTAGGTGTGTGTGTCTTCTCTCACCGAGGCCAGGTTCCATCTACCTTGTTTCTTGAGACAGTCTTTCATTTAACTTGGAACTCAGTCATCCAGTGAGTTTGGCTGAATTCATCCACCTCTTTCTGCCTTTCCAGTACTGAGATTACAAGCAGTGTGTGACTGAGAGGGTGTATGGACATGTGTGGGGACAGTGCTTATGCATATGCACAGAGCTCAAAGGAGGAGACTAGGATGCCTTAGTCTTCTTCCTCCACTGTTTCTTTGAGACATGGTTTCTTATTGAACCTGGAGGTCGGCTTGTGGCAGTAAGACCCCAGCAGTCCTCCTGTGTGTCATCCCTCCTAGTACTGGGGTTTCAGGTGTGCACATGGCCATGCCCAACTTTTATGTGAGTATTGGGGTCCAAATTCAGGTCCTCATGCTTGTGCATCATGTAGTCTTACCCTCTGAGACATATCTCCAGCCATCCTCTTTGTTTGGGTGGTACTGTGATCCAGTGCATGCTACGCAAGCCCTCTCTCTACTGCTGAGGTGTAACCCAGACCTTCCTTTTTGAGGTATTTGAAATAGAGATGCCCACTTACTTCCCTGTTCTGTCTGCTCTGGGTACCTTTTTTTTCCCTTTCCATTCTTTCACTTTAAAGTGCAATTACCTTCCTTCCCTCAAAAAGACTGCTCCTCGCAGAAAACTAATAGATGGGTCCTGTTTTCCAACCTTGTCTTCCAGTTTATGGTTTTTCTAAGTGGAATATTATGACCATTGACATGAAGCTATTGTGGAAAGGTATCTATTAATTCCTGCCATTTTGCTAGTGTGTGTGTGTGTGTGTGTGTGTTGTGTTGTGTTGTGTGGTTTTGCTTTTATTTTGTTTTGGTTTTTAATACTTAATGTTTTCCTAAGCCTCATTGTTTCTTTGCTACTCTGAGGCAGATTTTACTTTCCTGTGGCCTCATGCGTGTGTTTATCGTGCTCTTCAGTGTAGGGCTCCTTCAGCTGTAGCAAGCTGTCTCAGTGGTCGCCAATCACTCCAGTGTGCTTCTATCTTGGAAAGGTTCTTTCTTGGTCATTTGTGAAGGACAGCTTTTCTCTGCACTGTGACTTGGATTGGCCATCATTGTCTTTGAGAGCTTGGTATGCACCACTCTGTGCCATCCTGGAATTTACATTTCCGTCCAGAATTCTCCTGCTGCTGCAATGGGTTTGCTTTTACATGGGACTTGGTACTTCTCTCTGGAAGCTTCATTCTTTTCCCATGGTCTGCACAATTAGTATTTTAACCATATGAACCAGGAGCTATGTGTCTTGTTTGTTTGACATTATAAATGCCTTCTGTAGCCCAGTGACTATCTCTTCCCCTAGAGTTGCTTTTTCTGCTATCTTTTGTTGTAGTTCTTTTATGCTCATGATTCATAACTTTGTTATTTTGGTGCATCTCGTATGTTCTGGTCACATTTTATTATTAGTTTATCTTTCCTAGTGTCTGAATTTCTAAATCACCCACCTTATTTTCAAACCCTAATGTTCAGTATCCCATTTGATTCCTTCTGTTAGTGTTAGCTTTCCACTGAGCATTCTCCCTGGTTTGTCATGCTCTTCATTTCTAACATTTAAACATTTCTTTCATTTCTTTTCTTTCCTTTCTTTACTTCCTTTCTTTCTTCCTTCCTTTCCTTTCTTCCTTCCTTTCCTTTCTTTCTTTCCTCCCTTCCTTTCTTTCTTTCATGTATGTGAGTACACTGCACACTGTAGCTGTCTTCAGACACACCAGAAGAGGGCATCAGATCCCATTACAGATGGTTGTAAGCCACCATGTGGTTGCTGGGGATTGAACTCAGAACTTCTGGATGAGCAGTCAGAACTCATAACCCCTGAGCCATCTCTTCAGCCCTAAATACCGCATTTTTAGTATGTATGTCTCCTCACTGAATTGTTATTGTATTTCCTGTATGGGTTTTCCTATTTCATTCACTTATTTATTTCTTTTTTATGAATTACTGCAGGAGCTTATGTCTTCTTTGGTTCTCTTAATTGTTCTCATAATATATTGAGATCATTTTTTAAAGATCACAACCAACTCACTCTTACTGGAGATCAATTGGTAATTTTCAGAGGAATCCTGATCATTTGACTTATGTTTCTTGTGTTTCTGATTTGGGACTTGTACATCTGAGGTTATATCATTGGTTTGATATTTTTAAATGCCATTTTATTTTTTCCAGTAAAAGCGTTTACATTTTTCAAGTGAGCCTAGATTGTAGTAGAGTTGAGGTGTAACTCCTTCCCCCTTGACTGAGTGTGAAGTTCAGTAACTCAAAACCTATGTGCTCAAAGCAGTAGTCGCAATCTCCAGTATGATGCTGAGAATAGAGTACAAACTACAGAAACAGAGACCCACTGTACAAATAAAGTAATAGTTACAAATACTCATATCAGCTCCCATAATGTTTAGGGGATAAAGAGAGAAAAGACATGGGTGTGAAGTCCGATATTAGTTACTGAAGGTAGGGATGGGGGAAATGTAACTAGCCATTAGTATGGGCACAGTAGAGAAATGGCACAGGACATCCAAGTAAAGAGAGGAAGAGAGTTAAGAAGTTGGAGAAAATGAGATTTCTAAGGACTGGTCATGCTATGTAAAAACTTACTATTAAGGCATAAAAGGAAGAAGGGTGGTGAATGAAACAAAAGTGAGGTAGAGAGACCTCACCGCCTGATCAGGTGGGCACTCCTGAGGCTGCAGAGCGGAGGAGACCACCAACACTGCCCACCCCTGCCCACGTCCCTGGCCCAAGAGGCAGCTGTGTAAGGCCTCTGGGTTCCCGTGGGGGAGGGCCCAGGAGCGGCAGGACCCCTGCGCCTGAGACACCACCAGAACCTGAAGGAAACAGACCGGATAAACAGTTTCTGCACCCAGATCCCGTGGGAGGGAGAGCTGAACCTTCAGAGAGGCAGACACGCCTGGGAGACCAGGGGAGGCTGCACTCTGTGCACGTCCAGACGCCAGAGGAAAACACCAAACACCATCTGGAACCCTGGTGCACAGAGGCTCCTGGAAAGAGCGGCGCAGATCTTCCCGGTTGCTGCCACAGCGGAGAGGACTTAAGCAGTACCCCACGAGCAAACTTGAGCCTTGGAACCACATGTGGGACCAACTTTTCCCCTGCAAGAAACCTGCCTGGTGAACTCAAGACACAGGCCCACAGGAACAGCTGAAGACCTGTAGAGAGGAAAAACTACACGCCCGAAAGCAGAACACTCTGTCCCCATAACTGGCTGAAAGAAAACAGGAAAACAGGTCTACAGCACTCATGACACACAGGCTTATAGGACAGTCTAGCCACTGTCAGAAATAGCAGAACAAAGTAACACTAGAGATAATCTGATGGCGAGAGGCAAGCGCAGGAACCCAAGCAACAGAAACCAAGACTACATGGCATCATCGGAGCCCAATTCTCCCACCAAAACAAACATAGAATATCCAAACACACCAGAAAAGCAAGATATAGTTTCAAAATCATATTTGATCATGATGCTGGAGGACTTCAAGAAAGACATAAAGAACTCCCTTAGAGAACAAGTAGAAGCCTACAGAGAGGAATTGCAAAAATCCCTGAAAGAATTCCAGGAAAACACAATCAAACAGTTGAAGGAATTAAAAATGGAAATAGAAGCAATCAAGAAAGAACACATGGAAACAACCCTGGACATAGAAAATCAGAAGAAAAGACAAGGAGCTGTAGATACAAGCTTCACCAACAGAATACAAGAGATGGAAATGAGAATCTCAGGAGCAGAAGATTCCATAGAAATCATTGACTCAACTGTCAAAGATAATGTAAAGCAGAAAAAGCTACTGGTCCAAAACATACAAGAAATCCAGGACTCAATGAGAAGATCAAACCTAAGGATAATAGGTATAGAAGAGAGTGAAGACTCCCAGCTCAAAGGACCAGTAAATATCTTCAACAAAATCATAGAAGAAAACTTCCCTAACCTAAAAAAAGAGATACTCATAGGCATACAAGAAGCCTACAGAACTCCAAATAGATTGGACCAGAAAAGAAACACCTCCCGTCACATAATTGTCAAAACACCAAACGCACAAAATAAAGAAAGAATATTAAAAGCAGTAAGGGAAAAAGGTCAAGTAACATATAAAGGCAGACCTATCAGAATCACACCAGACTTTTCGCCAGAAACTATGAAGGCCAGAAGATCCTGGACAGATGTCATACAGACCCTAAGAGAACACAAATGCCAGCCCAGGTTACTGTATCCTGCAAAACTCTCAATTAACATAGATGGAGAAACCAAGATATTCCATGACAAAACCAAATTTACATAATATCTTTCTACAAACCCAGCACTACAAAGGATAATAAAGGGTAAAGCCCAACATAAGGAGGCAAGCTATACCCTAGAAGAAGCAAGAAACTAATCATCTTGGCAACAAAACAAAGAGAAGAAAAGCACACAAACATAACCTCACATCCAAATATGAATATAACAGGAAGCAATAATCACTATTCCTTAATATCTCTCAACATCAATGGCCTCAACTCCCCAATAAAAAGACATAGATTAACAAACTGGATACGCAATGAGGACCCTACATTCTGCTGCCTACAGGAAACACACCTCAGAGACAAAGACAGTCACTACCTCAGAGTGAAAGGCTGGAAAACAACTTTCCAAGCAAATGGTCAGAAGCAAGCTGGAGTAGCCATTCTAATATCAAATAAAATCAATTTTCAATTAAAAGTCATCAAAAAAGATAAGGAAGGACACTTCATATTCATCAAAGGAAAAATCCACCAAGATGAACTCTCAATCCTCATCTTCGGTTGGTTTATATACAAGTGTGCAATTTCTAGGCTTGAAAGTAAAATGATGCTATCTGGTGCTGGATAGAGGAGCCTTTTTTTTATTATGGCAGCTTGCTATTTTTGTAACATGGTGATTTGGTTGAACACAATAAAGTACAGTAGTAACTGATCTCCCCTTCTTCCTGGATGAGTGAGGAGATGATTAAATGTTGATGTCAGCGTCCTTGAGCATATTCAGATGAGCTTCTGCTTCTGTTGAAAAGGATGCTGTGTTTGATTGTGGTCCGAAGCTTTGAAGCACTACTTGGCATCTCCTTCCTTGGAGGTCTCACTGTTTAAACATAACAGATTTGATAGCTTGTTGGTAAGGTGAAGTCCAGCTTGTCTCCACTAGGTCATCTTCATGTGAATCCGGTGGTTATACGGTTTTGTTCTAGGGATATTTCATTTTTTTAATAACGGTTTTAGCTGACATTCATGGAGAGAATGAATCCTTAGAACTGTGCCACTAGTGAAAGGAAATCCTGTCTAGAGTATGTTTCTTTACAAAGCTGTGTCACACCATCCTTTGGGCCCTCTGCTGGAAAAGTAGAATCAAGTCTCAAATAATGCCTTTTAAATTGTATCCTCTAGTATTATAGATGTAGGACAGTACTGTATCATACCTCTGTGGATGTAAAATAGCTTGTACCTGCTTTATGATACGTAGTAGTGACCGTGCTTTATCAGAGCTGTTTTTAATGATGTTGCTCAGAATGTTTTCTTTCCAGATGATGATTGAGAAGCTAATTTTAAAAAAAAAATGGTGCCAGGTACCACAAGAGTAACAGAACTGTGCTGTTTTCTCGGGTTTTGTTTTTTTACTTTTTTTTTTTTTAATGGAGTGTGCTGGATGTCTCTACAGTTTTGTTCAGATGACTGCAGAACCTGGAAAAGCTGTTGCTGCTGTTGATGCATAACACACTGCTATTATTGGTCTTTTTATATAAATATAAATATATATATATACAGATATATAATTTGAATTTTTTGAAACTTTAGCTGTGCTGTCAACTTTGGAAAAAAGTATCCCCGTTTACTGTGTTGAGTTGGCACTGTACAGAAATTAACAGCCATATTGGTCTAGAAATGTTGAACTTAAGTTTTTTTCATTTGTACAGGGGTAACACACTGTATTAAATATGTAAGGTCTTATCTACGTGGGTTTGATTACAAAAACTAATAAAGTATTCTCCAAACTTAAAAAAAAAAGAAAAAAAAAAGTAAAAATCAAATGAAATCAAAGACCAAAGATCTTCCCTATAAAAGTGTGTACATTTCGATGTGCCTCCAAATGCAGTAGTAGTAGAAGGTTTTTATGTAGCTTAGAGCCTGGAACACGATACATATGTGAATTATGGTCATTTGTGCTTAGAAATAGGAGTAATGAATCTATCTGACAATTCCATAATGTAAAATTGTACCAACACATAGAAAGGAAATGTCATGATTTATCCAGGGATACAATTTTCGAAGTCAATGAAAAAACTTCAAACAAGGGAAATGTAGGGGCTTTTCAAAACAAAAAACAAAAAAACAAAAAACCACAAGCCAACAAACATCCGATGGCCTGTCAATTTACATATTTATGTTAGATTGTAGCACAAATAATTCACGTCTCCATACAGTTTTTCAAAGTAACTCTTTAGACTTCCTTCACTTCAGATAATTACTGAATATGTTTCAGAATTATTTTTTTTCTTCAATATAGCCAACGGCAAAGAATTCCAGAAAGTTTCAAGAGCCACTTGACTGCTAATAATGCCACTACTTGCACAAAGCTGCCTATCTCATTGTGGCTTTTCCCGGCAATTATGAGATGAATGTTTAAGGACTTCATTGGCACCAATTAATATCAACTCAGAAGAGCAATGGCTGTGGTGTTGTAGGGCCAGGGAAACGGTAGTGATGTCCCCTGCCACCCCCCAAATAAAACAGGCAGGAGCTGATCTTTTGCATCGCAAGACAGGATCTTTATTCTATTGGAGCTTGCTTGGTCCTCTCCAACACACCACCATCATGCAGGATGGTTTTGGTGGTGCGGGAGCCCTAAATATCTATCAGTGCAAGGCTTTATAGTAAGCAGCAAGCGGGAGGGTAAGTGTGCACGCAATTGGAGAGCCACTGTGACCTTTAACATTAATTGGCTGGTGCTGGGAGTCATATCATAAACTTAAATTCTGCTCCCCTCTACAGTGGTTGTTAGGCAGGGGGTCAGCTTGTAACCTGGGGATGCAGGTTTGTTGGGGTAATAACCTAGAGACAGTCATCTTGTTGAGGGTGTAACCTTGAGACACTGATCTTGTTGGGGATTAGCCTAGAGACTGGAGGAAGGCTTGGGTTTTCGTTGAGGCACAATTTGGAAGCTAATGCTAGGTAGCAGCCTGTTAGTTTACCTGAGTTTAAACCATGGTCAGGTTCTCTAAAATAGGGTCTGAACTTAAAAGATTCGGCCTCTCAATCTCATCGTACTTCAGCTTTAAGCGGCTCCATCAAAGACAGCCTCCATGAGAGCATCTGCATAACAAGAACTGATAAGCCCACACATCTGGGCTTCTTTTCTCCGCCAGTTTATAACATCTACTAGTGAACGACTAGGCTAAGGGAATCCAGTCTGGATCCATTACTTTTATCGTTGCTGTGATAAAATATACTGAGAAATACAATGAAAGAAGGAAGGAGTCATTTTGGCTCATACTTTGAAGCCATCATAGTGGGGATGCCATGGTGACAGAGCATGAGGAAGCTGGTCACATCCACGTTCACTTCTTTTTCTTTTCTTTTTTGTTCCTCCTTCTTCCTTCCTCCTCCTCATCTTTCTCTTCTTATTGTTTTAGATATGGCCACACTCTATAGCCCTGGCTTGCTTCAAACTCAGGAAGGCCACGTGCTTCTGTTTCCTTCATAACCAGTTTCACTTTCCATTTTTATGGAGTCTAGGTCCCCTGGATGTGGTACCTCTCACATTCAGAGTGAGTTTCCCCACTTCAATTAACCTAGTCTACATAATTCCTCACAGGCATGTCCAGAAGTATCCTAGGTGATTATAGCCATCACAACTCTAGCCTAGCTCTTTAATGATCTCTGCTCACCTCTGAAACCTCATGAGTGGAGCCTCCACGGTGCATGTTTCTCTCAGCATTTCTCTCTTCCATGCTCCTAACAGGACAGTTCAACAAGCACTGCTTGCAAATCTCTAGTGTTTTTGTAGCTCGGAGTTGCACTTTTCCACAAACCAAAGGCCTAGAAACCACACAGTGAGACTTATGGTGCTGACTCCATGGCCAATACAACAACTGCAATAGTAGACACAGTTAACAACAGAATGGTTGCAAAGGGAATTTGTTAGGTTGAGTTACATGATGTGGGTTAGGCAGTCTAACTGCTGTTGGCATGAGGAAAGGCAGAGAACCTGCTTTCTGCTCAGATCACCAGGCTACGTGCCTCAGCAGCTCCCACATGGTGATGAAGGTCGCCCCTGCAAGCATCAGTGTGCAGTTAAACAATCAGTAAAGAGCCAAGAAGTAAACTTCAGTTCAGCCCAACTTCGTCAGCCAGACTGGATCAAACTGCTGGAATCTGATACAGTTGTAAACATTTAAGTAGCACAATTTGGATAAAACGTTTCCTGGTGTAATACAATCCCCAGTGCACAAAGAAGGCATAATTACACTAAAACTCAAAGTAGTGGGCTGGTGAGATGACTCTGTGGTTATTGGCTTCTCTTCCAGAGGTCATGTGTTCAACTCCCAGCAACTGCATGGTGTCTCACCACCATCTGTAAAGGAATCTGATGCTCCCTTCAGGCACGTAGGCACACATGCAGACAGAACACTCTTACATTTAAAAAATACATACATAAATAAATTTTGCTAGGTGTGGTAGTGCTGGTCTTTAATCCCAGTACTCAGGAGGCAGAAGCAGGCAGATCTCTGTGAGTTCGAGGCCATCCTGGTCTCCAAAGCCAGTCCAAGAAAGTCAGGGTCTGTTATACAGAGAATCTCTGTCTTGGAAGACCAAATATCAATCAATAGTGGCTATTCCTGGTTGTCAACTTGACTTTATCTGGAATGAATTACAATCCAGAATTGGAAGGCTCACCTGTGATCCTGATCT
The DNA here is from genome assembly GCF_021556685.1 of Rattus norvegicus. Classification (NCBI taxonomy): domain Eukaryota; kingdom Metazoa; phylum Chordata; class Mammalia; order Rodentia; family Muridae; genus Rattus; species Rattus norvegicus. Next base: position 41,240,960 of record NC_141538.1, on the reverse strand, counting down.
TGAGGCTGAGAGATACAAGTCTCTGACCTGGATCTTGGCATGGAGATCTTGAGGCATAGTGGCTATGAATCCAAGGAGACTAAGGCAAGGAGATCCCTGAGTTCAATGTCATCTGGGACAAAGCAAGTCCCAGATCCAGGCATGGTGGTACACACCTTTAATCTGGGACACACCTTCTGCTGGAGACCTACGTAAGGACATAGAAGGGAATCTCTCTTCTTCACTGGCTTGCTTTGTGGGACTGAGCCACCCTAGATCCTTGGACTTCTACTCACAGCTGCTGCTGATCATTGTTGGGGGGTTGGACTACAGGCTGTAAGTCATCAGCCAATTCCCTTACTATATAGAGACTACCCATGAATTCTGTGACTCTAGAGAACCCTGACTAATACATAAACAGAAAATAAAAGAAAACCAAACAGAACTCAAAGTACAAGTCATTTCTTCCAAAAGGATGGGTTTTAGAGATAGGCTACATGTATTAGCTTTAATATCCTAGGGAAGGACCGGGCATGGTCTTGGTCATACAGATATCATAGAGATCATTTGGATTATTAGCCACTCCAGTCCTGGTTATGGAATACAGAAAATGTAAGGCTGTTTAAGTATCTCTGGTTCTGGTTGTGGGAGCTTGATAAGCCTTGCCCTTCAGATCGCACAGATCACCAGGCTATTCATTACTCCCATTTCCTGGTGTTCTGGGTAGAAGAACAGGTTATACATCTTCTCTATAAAACGACAACCCTCTCATTCTTAGCATTTCTGATTTCTCCCCATGATCTGTGGGAGCGAGTTCCTTTATGCTCCCAATAGGCCTTTCTGTCTGCTAAAGGTGGGTTCTGATGTCAGTGAACAAACAGGTGGCAATGGCAGCCGCTGGGCTATTTACCTCTGACACTTTTACATCTGGCGCGTTCTTCACAGAAAATACACTTACAGACTCAGTCAGAGGCTCATCTCTAAGTTAAGCCCAGGTTCAATTGGTTAATAACCAAGACTAACCATCACAGCTTCTTTAATGTTTGATATTTAAATGTTTAAAATATTTTTAAAATCAGTCAAATTTGGTTTATGAAGGGGAGGGGGTTTCATTCAGGATGGGGATTGACAACTAATACTAGTAGTTGTTAAAAATACAGAGAACTTGGGGTTGGGGATTTAGCTCAGTGGTAGAGCGCTTGCCTAGTGAGCACAAGGCCCTGGGTTGGGGGTGGGGGGAAGAAAAAAGAAAAAAAAATACAGAGAACTCAAGGCTGTGAGTAACGCAGTCTGAGGAAGTGCCCAAATCACTTACAGTTTAGGCCTGGGAAAAGCCATGCATCCAAAAGGAGGGAACAAGGCCCTTGACAGTGGCATGCTGTGTGCGGGTGGAGAGCAGAAGATGTTCACCTTTGAAAAAAGGACAGCACTCCTCCATGATCCGAAACTTTTTTTCTCTTTGTTGTGCAACTGCATGTGGTCATCAAATACCACTGACAGAGAATACATGCTAGGTATACACACTGAAGTCTTCCAAATTTGTCAATTAGAAGGGCTTAAGAACATTTATTCAGGGCAGTCCTGGGTAGAATTCTTTTTGAGAACTCTTAAAAGTTACCAGAATTTCAAGAAACATGAACTTCAAGAAAAGTATCTGACAGCTAAAGTGTCTCGAGTAAGAGCTGTGTATGAACCGTTTTCAGGTCTCTGCTGTAATCTGAGCAGGAACTCATAAGTATTCTAGAAAATCACAGCAGAAATGACCTCCCGTGCAAAAAGACCTAACAAAATAAGCGCATGCTTACTGGAGAGACCAAATTAGTTGCATATGTATAAACATTTGTGACCACACATAAATATGGCTGTTTTGGAAGAAACAATACTCAGAAGAAATTGCCCTTCTCCTTTATTTCCAGACTTTAGAAAAACAAACGTTAGTTAGCTTTTATGATACTTTAAGAGTTATGTTACACATTAAACATTAAAAACTGTCACCAATCAAAAAAACAATCCCCAAGCCATTTTTCTCTTTTCTACTATACAATTGATAACTGAATTAGCTTATTGACTAGCAAAACACATAGCCATTAAGGCAGCTTGACAGCAAGAGCCTACATAGAAAAGATGCAAAATCTATCAGATGATACAGAAATCCCTTTAGACATCCCCAACTCTCAGGCTGTGATTTGGTTTAAGAAACCAAAAGTAAAATCAAGTATACAAGAATGAAAACAAAACAGCTACTGAGTCAGTGAGAAACGTCACATTGTTTTCCTTTGTTTGTAGTACAAAGCAGCTGAGGTCTATTTCAGGCCATTTGCAGACACAGTTGGAAATTTTGTTCTAGTCCCAAGCTGTAATTTGGTCAATGATTTTGTAAGAAGTTAGTGAGCAACTCAAACAATTGTTAAAAATCAAATATTTCGACACAATTTTAAAATATACTAGTCTAATACTTATATACTAAAAAGTGACAGAATATTGAAAATCCTTATTCTCTGTAATTTCATCATTGTTTTCTATAAAGGCAGAAAATGCCTTTGTGCAGTAAAAACACTGTAACTCACAGTGTGCAACAGTCTGGAATGGGAGCCAAGGTGTTCCCTGTCCAGTTTCCATTGGGACGGGTTGGTGTGGTAGCACTCACAGCACAAGGAGCTGGTTTCTGTTCAGATCCAAATCCTCACAGCCACACAACGCAGCCTGGCTGAGCAAAGCCAGGAACACCAAAGACTCAAAGCACACTTGATCTTGAGTTAGTATTTGCGCGTTTGGAAACTTTCCACTTTTAGTTACGTGTCATGAGCCATGGTTTAAAAAGGTGGTGTCTTGACCATAAGGGTCGTGATACAAACCTGTTTAGCCCAAACCTTCCATTATATTCTGAAGTGTCCTGAATTGATCAGCTCCAAATGCGAGCCAGTGAGACACTGATACCTGTTATTCCAAAATACACATCACAATGGGAACCATTAGACAAGGACATTTTTCACAAATACCATGGCATCTTTTAGTTATCTGCACAGAACTCTACCCCCACCAGAAGTGGGGTTTTGTATAATCTATAGTTTTTCACATCATGATATTGCTGTAACAATTTTCAATTGTTTTCAGTGATGGTGCCACTATTTATATCACTTTATAAAACACACTGAAACACTCCCTGTCAACATGACAACTCTGATAGAAACACCCTTTTCATCTCAAAAAGTGCCAAATATGAAAACTGTACATCCAAAATCCACATTTATAAGCAAGTATCTTAAATGTACTGTATGCTGTGTCAACGAAAAAAACCTGGGCCCTACCAATGCTTATATAACATATAACTATTATGATTTGTGATTAAAGTAATGACCTTTGACAGAAGGCTAGCTCTCCGAACAGTTACAGGTGAAACCTAGCAATATAGTCAGCATGCAAATAAGGCGGTGATTGGCACTTAAGGATCACTGACAAGATTTTCAGAGTGGTTACCAAGTTATGACATACCACATTTAATGTGCTAAAAGAAACTAAACAAAGCTGAAAAGGGGCTTAAAATTTTAAAAAGTCTGCTAACAGTAGACTTTACAAAGTCAAGTAAAAACAAACCCCAATCACTCATGACTAAGAGATATGGCAGCCATGTGTGAGTCTTCCTGGTGCTCCTTACTGTTTCATTTACTTCCAAATACAAGGGGAGGTGATTGGGAGGAGGGCAGTGAGCTGAATATAAAATGAATGAGTAAAAAAAAAAATTAATTAACATTTTTTGAGATTATAGTTAAATTTCTCCTCTACCTTTTCTCCTTTCATGCTTCCTTTCAAATTCATGACCTTTTCCCATTTATTTTTGTTACATGCATAAACTTATATACATATATATTCCTGGATATAACTTGCTCAGTCTGTATAATGTTTTATGTATATACTAAGGGTTTACCATGTATTACTGGACAAATAATTACTGTGCTCTTCTCCTCAGAAGATTTCCTCTGCCCTCATCAGCCTTTGCTTGTTTATAGTTCCTTGTGTAGGGTTATGACCTTGTGGGATTTTCCAAATCCACTTTGGCATTTGGATCATCCTTTTCCAGTTCATGTTCAGTCAGTCATGTTGGTAAGACTTTCTGGGCGTAGCTTCTGACATCACTAGGAGACACACTCTCACAACGAACTCTGACCTGGCTCTTACCATCTTTCTGTCCCCTCTTTGAAGTTCCCTGAACCCTTGAAGTGGGTGTGTTTTGTAGACAGGACTGGGCTCCACAACTCTGTACTTTGATCGGTTGTGGTTTTATCTTCTGGTCTTTTTCTGTTACGAGGACAAGTGTCCTTGATGAGAGGTGATGACTACGCCTATCTATAGATATAAGGACACACGTTTTGACTGTTGTTATGGATTATATTCAGTAAAGTGGTGGTTGTAGCTTTTCTTCCCATACCCATGACTTCACTACATACTTAGTTAAAAGTGTGTGTGCCACTACTATATCCTTAGGGTTACCATGCTATGACCAAGAACCAAAGACTATCTCAAAAAAACCCAATACTAGACATGAAAAGCCTTCCTTTGAGTTGTTAGTCAGGACTGTCCCAGAGACTTCCCAAACATTAAGCCTACTGCTATTGCCCTTACTTGACCCCTCAGAGGTGGAAATTAAGCTGAAGACACCATACACTTTCGGCATGGGGCCCAGAGACATCTGAGCTGGAACTGACCTGAATGTCCCTTCTTTAAGAACTAGCTTTCATGGTATCAGAAAACATCATGCAAGCTTCCAAAGGAGGGAGAAAGTCAATAGTCCTACCCAGCTATGACATGACCCACATCAAGGACCAGCAAATACAAGTTTTAAGCCTTTAGTTTATTTGTGGCAACATTAAAGAAGTAAAATATGTTCACAGTTAATTTTGCTTTCCCTATTTAAACACTAATAATACTACTACAAAACTTTGTCAGTTACACAAAAGCTGGCTAGTCATTTGTCTTCAAATTTCAATGACCAGAAGCTACAATAATTATGCATCATAGTAAATGTATTATTTTTTCCCTAATAGTTGTGAATTTTACATTTTAAGTTCTTTATAAAAAGAGAAATAGACAAAAATATCCTAGGGAAAACCAAGGCATGGTGGCTAACATCTTTAATTTTGGAACTCAGGAGGCAAAGGCAGGAGGATTACTTTGAATGTGAAGCCACCCTACACTATATAATGAGACCATGTCTCAAATAAAACAAAAACAAAGGACAAGAACATCCTATGACAAGAGTCACAATACTGGCTCACAAGTTAAATAACTACAATAGTTGCAAATTAAAAGAATTTTTAATTTGTAACACACAAAACCCAGGAAATTCAAGTTCTTCTGGATACAAATAAAGTTTTATTGTAACATGGCTACATGTTGTCCACAATTGCTTTCATTCAAATGGCACAGTTGAGATACCAAGGAGACTGAGGTGGTGTTTGCATTGCATGATCTTGTCATGTTTGCCTAGCTGTTTGGCAAACTATAAACTGTAATGACCAAGTTGCAGCCCCCAGCACTCTGTGTACCTCACAGATTATCAGACCACTTTTTTTTTGTTACTTTCAGCACCAGTATCCATAATATAGGAAAATCAGTAAACTGTTAAGTACCATGTGTTCAAGGCATGGAAGAATAAAGATTATCTTGTTATAGAATTAGACGGCAAAGCTTGGCATTTAGCATGCAACGAAACAACAGATGACCTAAAATAATATTTTATGTGTTAGAATTAACAAACACTCATAGGGACATTTTTAATCCATAGGTAGTTTAGAAAAGTGTAAAACAAGGCTATTTATATACCACAATAAAAAGAAGAAAATTTCAACCCAGTTGACTCAACATTAGTAAAGCAACGAAAGTCTTTTTACCAGTGATAACTTACTTGTGTTTGGTTTTATCAGATGAAGAAAAGTGTGCAGAATAAACTTGCTTAACTATCAAATTAATTTTGGCAAGAACAGCTGAAGAATGGAGAACACTAAGGAACATCAATAGTCAGTAATAACAATTAAAATCAAGGAAAATTGTGGGTATTGATGAATCAAGGAATATAGTGTATTGGAGGAATTAATGCCAGGAATGAATGACTGAAGGGATGATCTTCGAAGTTTTTGTAATGGAGCAATTTAACAGGCAAGAATATTTTCTAGGAAACAGGGATTCCACACAGCCTGTAGCAGAAGCTGTGAACAGCTGTCACTGGAAGTGCTCTGTGATATAAAAAGTGTTGTTAAACTTTATGAAAATGTAACAACCTGGGCTCATTTACAGTGTCATTCATCAGTAGATACTTTTCAGCATATATTTCAGTCTTGTGCTATTGAATCAGGGATGTCAAGAATGGCCTTCCTTTGCTCTTGCAGGTTCAACCACTGAACATCCCACTTTAGCATTCCACAGAGCAGGTTCATTGGCTTAGTACAGTTTTATGACAGTTTCTTTTGAACTCAAGGTTGATATGTCCTCATCTATCGTAAGAATGAATGAGATAGTCAATAGGATACTGAATGGCTTTTGATTTTAGCCTTTGCTACAGACTTGACAGTGTTTTGTACTGAATTCAACCACAATTGTAGGGCAAACCGTATTATATGTGGAACACACTGAAACTTTCTTCATAGCTCAATGTAGTAACAGGTAGACAAGACCTTTACAAACAAAAAGCTGTAGTTCAAATTAGTTCAACGACCATGTTAGGAGGGTAATACAAATGTAAAAGCAAATTCTGATTTCAAAATCCACTTAAGTATTTGGTAGAGGGTCTTCTATCTCACCTTCAGGTAGAACTGATTAATCTATCATGTGCTAAAATAAACATTTCAAGAGGGGAAAAAGCTAACCAAGAGTTCATCAATGCCTTCCTTTCAGGTAATGAATATGCTTCATAAAAAACACTCCTCACTTATCTGTGTAAATATTTGGCAATGTCTATCTTCAAAAGAACATATTCTATATACACAAATTCTTATTACAGACCAGTCTCAGCAGATAAACAGTTATGGGGTGTGTGTGTGTGTATGGTGCATGGGTACTGGGATTGAACACAGGAACTCACACACGCTAGGTAAGTTCTTCACCTACCATCTTCAGTCTCTGTAATTGAATTTGGTGTTAGGACACTTTGAATCTTAATTAAGTGAAATCTTTCCATAATGTATTTAACTCTTCTCATTAGTAGAGCCATGCTGCAAGAAGGTTTTCAATTTTGCCTCTTAGCTCCCAAAATCTCAGTCACGGTATAGCCCTTCTCCAGGTTTCCAGGCCTCAGCTCTGGAACAGAAGCCACACTGAACACTTACAAAGCACAGGTTAAATGCTCTGGGTTTGCATGCTGGCTTTGTGCTGGCTTTGTCACCAGCTGACCCTCAGCACTCATCAAACTTTCTCTGCCTGCGTTTCTCGTTTCTCTGCGTTTCATCGATTTCACAGGTTTAGAGTACCGGGGAAGTGAGTTAGTAAATGCACACTTGGTACAGTGCTTTGCACCAGGTAGGTACGTATTTAGTGAAGGTACTCTGCTAGCTCAAGATAAAAGCTTGTAATCAATTATATATTTCCTACTCATTGGATAAAACATTAGAAATGTTTAACATCCACTCAGAGACAAAAATAAAGTCCCAGTGCATGATGGTGGAAGCTAAGCAGGCTTTTTCCCAGCATTATTTCCATCCAACAGAAGACCAGGCAGAGCATACTACAACTTGAACAGGGTGGTAATTCTCATATCCCTCTTTCAATGGAGAGATGGTGTTAATCGTAACTATTTTACATTTCATATGCCATTCTTAGGGTCTAAATAAGAATAAACATAGTAATAGTAATGTATGACATTCACACTTTTAAAATGTGACAACTCAAAATACATACATTAGTTATTAAATAAATATATGCTCAATGTCTGCCATTTGCTTATGTATAAATTTAGTAGCTTAACACCTTCGAATGAAAAAGTGCCCTTATATATGTACTAGTGAGAGTATCTTAAAAACTGCCTGGAGATAGTCTCTGCTAATGTGCATTTTTGTAAATGAATTATGCTATGAGAACATTTCAACCGTTGCTATCCAAAAAGCTTCTTGCAATGATGAGAATGTTCCTCATCCACATGTCCAACATGGTGGCTACTAGCTGGCTACATTCATCTAATGCAAGGAGAAACAGCAGTTCAAACATAGAAACAGTGTTAGAAATTAAAATACAATTAAGGGGATAACCACAACCTCATAGGTAGCAATGAATATCCTAGTAAGAGCACCAGTGGAAGGGGAAGCCCTTGGTCCTGCCAAGACTGAACACCTAGTGAATGTGATTGTTGGGGGGAGGGCGGTAATGGGGGGAGGATGGGGAGGGGAACAGCCATGGAGAGGGGGAGGGGGAGGGGGAGGGGGGGGATGTTGGCCTGGAAACCGGGAAAGGGAATAAAAATCAAAATGTAAATAAGAAATACTCAAGTTAATAAAGATAAAAAAAAATTAAGGGGATAACGAAACAACACAATCCTACAGAATTACTGCAGGGCACATGGATGTTAGAATATCACATTTCTGTGTTGGGTAGAAAAACTCTGTTATACTACAGGGTTAATAGGGCCTCTGAAGGCCACAGAGCATTTTTGTCTACTGTCCAAAGAGGAGAATTCAATAAATTCATTATGTAACACATTTTCCCTCTCCTCCTGACCCTGAACTACAGCTGAATTGTAATTACTTAATTTTTGAATTATAGAAAAATAGAAATGAAATCCATATATGTTGTTATCCACATACCTGAGAAGTCTGAAGGCATCTGTTCAGCAGTTGGAAAACTACTTCAGTCAGTAGTTTACATCTTATACTTGAATACATCTATCTATGCTTTTATATATCCGCATCCAAAGAAAATGCAGATAGAAGTGGGAAAAGTAACAATTTTCCAGCCTAACAATTAATATGTCAGCTTGAAAACCATCTCATTCAGAAGCAAAAGCAGCCTGATGATATTGGGTTTGAGGCTAGCCTGGGCTACATGGAAAGCCTTGTCTCAAAGTAAATGACTAAACAATGACAACAACGACAAAACAATTATATTTAAATGAGTCTCTCCCACTGATTCTTCTCACTTACTTTTTTGGTAGTACTTTAGCACTAGGTAAGCACTTATAATTTCCATGTTCCCCTTCTCAACTGGCTCTCCCAATTTGTATAACAAACAAAACACTTGCCAGCTCATATGGCTTAATAATGACTCATTACAAAGAAAGATGTGTAAAATCAACTTTATTTTCATAAATATTATGATTACTTTTTCCCTTAAAATAAATTAGAATATTTCCATATTATTCCTTTAACATACAATTACTGATTAAAGCATACCACTGATCACATGATAGGAAATAACATCAGAGATTCATACATTCCTAAAGAAAAGTGCCTGCAATATTTTAAGGAGCATTCTTTACATTTTTACTTGATTCAATAGATAATTTTACATTTAAGTTTACATTCTATAAATGTCTTAATTCTCAGTATAATAAAAACTAAACAACAAACAAAACCACCGCCCACAAGAGCCACCAAAGCATGATTTTAGTGGTGAGTGGGTGTGGACTCATTGAGTAAAGCTCTTTTTTATGAATACTTTTGGAAAGCTTGCGTTGAGTTCCAACACAGCCCTGTTATCAATCTGAGAACAGAAGGACACGTCAAGTAGGGAAAGATCTTTGCAAGATTCCAGGAGTTTTCTCAAGGAGGCCGGACTTACCATTCTTGTTCCTGTTTAAAAAAACAAAGCATTTATAAAAACATCCTAATAATGAGCTCCTTTATTTTAAGCTTGTATAAGATAAACAAACTTTTAAAGCAAAGCACTTTTAAAAACAAAATACTTCATATTAAATGGCTTGGCTTAACAAAAGAAACACTGAGTATCTTAGACGACTTGACATTGGGAATCTGAACCTTGCCAATTCTCTTTCATCCACTGTGTCCACTGCAACTGTAGTGCTTCTGACTGTCTCTCCTTTACTTCATTACCCCAGTGCAAGAGGATCTGCACATCTCGCCTTACTTAGCTCATGGCAACCCCTGTGGTCCCCACTAGGCAGCAAGGCTAATATTTCACGCTCCAATCACAACTGAGCAACTAGCCTAATGGCCTTGAGAACCTGTTTCAGGCCTGGGAACAGAACAATGGGCAGGACACATCTGGTGTCAGGTGCCACTGGCCAGGACACAAACAATGACCCAGCACAACTCACTGTCTTATGGTGGGTGGCTGGAAGGCAGATCAAGGATGACAAGTGACTTCTGTCTGTGTTCAATTTGGAGTATTATAGGATATCCAGTTGGAAGGTAAATTTAATAAATTATGAAAGGCATCTAACACACGATAGGCACTTAATAGATACCAAATGTTACATGAGTCCAAGAGATGTTCTTTACAAAATACACCCTGGTTTAATTACAGTTTTTTTTTTTTTTTGGAGGAAAGAATCACTATCATAACACATATGCATATCTACTGACAAAGTTATTAGGATTGAGTCATTTTGTTTCTATAGTGCTTGGGATTCAAACCTGTAACCTTGTGTAACTAAGCAAGTGTTCTATACTAATCTACACTCCCAGACCAGGAAAACACAAGCCTTGTTCTTTCCACACCCATCTCTCTCTCAGCATCTGGAACTTCCTGCCACCTGTCTGCACCTGGTTCCAAGCTAAACCCACCCAGACTTCCCCTGAAATTGGGATTGGCAAAGTCTTCAAATCCATAAATACCAAGCCCCAAGGACATAGAAAGCTGGGATGGCACTGTTGTGTTTGGCTGTGCGCCCTGGGCAGTACTGATGGCTATTATGAGAAGAGAACAGGCATAAGCAGGAGGAATCTATCTTTTCAATATACCCTGATGTGGTGCAGAAGACAGGGGCAGGAGGAGCATGTAGGGAAGGAAAGGGAAAGACTATGGCAGCACACACAAGACCTTCACAGGTTCAAACCTAATGGGGTCCATCACTGAGAGGAAGATGAGGACACATAGGCTCATATCTGTAAGCTAAAGATACTTGCAATGGATACCTACTGCTTAAAAGAAATCAGTTTCCTCTAATGGAGTGTCCATTGGTTATACCAACTACCCTTCAGAGCAGGCTCCATGCTTAGGAGTAGTGGGTTATCACAACACAGACTCCATGTGATTTTGTGGACTTTTTGGTTCATTTTGGCATTACCTTTTGTCTTATTGGTGACTGTTTTGCTTCTTTGTTTTTGTGAAGATTTTTTGCTTTGTTTTTGGTAAGAAAGTGAGACAAACAGACAGATGGACACACACACACACACACACACACAGAGAGAGAGAGAGAGAGAGAGAGAGAGAGAGAGAGAGAGAGAGAGAGAGAGAGAAACACATAAAGTTGGGTGGGTAGGAACATGGGAAGAGTTTTGGAGGAGTTAAGGAAGACAAACATGATCAGAGAATTAATTTTAAAAAATGAGAGAAAGAAAATGGCTTCTGTGGTTTTTTGTTTTTGTTTTTGTTTTGTTTTGTTTTTTTATGACTGTTCTAATCCCTTCAGAGATCTGACTGTAGATTCTAAGCATGAGACCTGAGGCATAAAAGTGTATTTTCATAATAATTTATATAAAATGGGCTTCAAGTAAGTGAGATCAGAGAACTGCAACTCCACTCTTCAGTTTGCTGGAAGTTTTTGTCTGGTTTCACCCAGACAGTAACTGCTTTCTATTTCTTGGTCCTGCCAATCAGAAGTATGTTCCCTAATAAATGATGATAAACAATGCGGAAAATTAGAGATTTAAATTTTAATTAGACCAAAGTTCCCCATCGTATGATTCCAAACTACTTGGCACGTGTTCTATTCCCACAGAAGACACAGTCTGCTCAGGCAGCTAGCTCCATCGGGGCAGGGTCCACCCCATCTTGATTGTATATCACATTTAGAGTTCTGTTAAGCGGAATATTACAACACCGGATTCCTGGGATTTTGACCTGTTCCTTCTCTAGTTTATCTGCTCTGTTTTTCTACAGCTCACTAACCTTACTTTAACCTAAGTCTCCTCACTCATCTCAAACTCTGCAGGAAAGTGGCCATGCCAGGCCACGTCAGACTGGCTACTTCCTGAACTGTCATCTCCTATGCTTTTGTTTCATGCTGTTCCTTCTACTTAATTTCCTACTCACTTTTGAATGGTCTCTTCAGAGTGTCTAATAACTTTTAAAAGAAAGGTGTTCCTTAGATTGCCTCCCCACACCCTAGGCACCAACAAAATAGACTTGCCAGCTTGCATTACTTATACACTTGTTTTCCCTCATTCTTCCTAGCTTATGAACTATGAGAAGGTGGGAAAACATGGCATCTTATTCCGCTTTGTACATAAAGCAGGGTCTCAATAAGGCAAGTATGTCATTTAACCCTCATAATCCACCGACAATGATGGAGACAATCACTATTGCTTTACTTTGAATTAACAGATTCCTTATTTTAAAATCCTTACTTTAAGGATTTTGGTACTGGAGAAAGAAAGAAAACCCAATGATAAAAGTAACAGAAACATAGCAAGTTAACCATATAAAGTAATGGGTTTCGTATGGTATTTTCATATGTACACACATCATTATACTTTGTTCTTCTTTGCCCCACTGCCCACTTAACACCCTCTCTGCCTACCTCTTGCTGGCCTCTGTGCTTCCCCAGACAGGGTCCCCTTTCTACCCCTGCAGAGTCATTCTTAGGTTTAATAGAAAGAAGTGGGGCCTCTGACAACTGACCGCCACTGCTCATCACAGATGGCCATTGCCCAGTCAGTGTGACTGACTCCTTTGTGGTTCGATAGCATCTCTTTCAGACTATGAATATTGTTCATAGTTACTATATAGCTTGCATTGTTTTTAGGAAAGAGCTGCAAAACAGATTTAAATAACATGGTGCTATCTACTAAAGTGAACCTTATATCACCGTTAACGGTCGTGGCTGACTTTCATTATTCTTGGGAACCATGACAGCTTCTGGGAGTTTTCAAAATATTTCTAAATATTCTGGAAGACTTAGAATACCATAAAAGAACTAGGATAAGTCAAGCAGGAGACAGGTCACAAGGAAAAGAAATATGAAAATGAGCGGTCAGGAGAATTGCACAAAGCAGAGTACTGAAATACAGGATCGACATCTCAGGCCTGCGGCTTGGTTGTATCTCTTAGGAAATGCTGGGTTTCATCTATGAAAAGACAATACTACAACTCCCTTAGCTGTGAAGATCAGGCAAAATATTTCACAAGTGAAGCAGTTGATCCAAAGTGTAAAAATGATGTAGGGCTTCCTGTTTAAGGTTAGTCAGAATCAGTCATGTCCAGCGATATAAGCATCATCTATGAATGTATCATAAACCAAAACCAAGCCCAGATGCTAAACATCTCCAGGTTTTCCTTTGATGAGTATTAAATACAGAGGAAAGGATATGCAAGTACTTTAGAGACTAATTTTTATCGGTACTGACATATTGCCAAAGACAGTTCTGAGTTCATGTACTGTCCTGATCTGTGGGAAAAATTACACCAGCAGTGGCACTGCAGGTGCCCCTGGCCTGGGTTCCCTGTGGACAGACGCAGGGAAGGCAGACAGAATTCCCGGACTCTGAGGAATTCTCAGCAGAGCTACCTGGTCGTAGAACAATTCCTAAAATCTAGAATTGCCAGGGGCAGTGATTTAGGATTTTTTTAGTCAAGAGTTAAACAAAAAAATTAAAAAGCCAAGTTGAATTCATTTTACAAATGGATTCATTTTTCTGTCCTTAATAAAAATGGAAAATCCGACTCATATGAACCTTACTTTTCTGACTGGACCCAGAATAAAACTAGAATCAACAGGAAGAAAAACAATGGAAATTCTTGGGGACTGAACATTGTTTTTAGACCAAGTCTTGATTTTTTTTTTAAAGATTTATTCATTTATTATATATAAGTACACTGTAGCTGTCTTCAGATACACCAGAAGAGGGCATCGGATCTCTTTACAGATGGTTGTGAGCCACCATGTGGTTGCTGGGAATTGAACTCAGGACCTCTGGAAGAGTAGTCGGGTGCTCTTAACCGCTGAGCCATCTCTCCAGCTCCCCAAGTCTTGATTTTTATTACTTAAAAAAGTTGCGTATTTATTTTGCTTTCTGACTCTGTGCTTGTGCCTTCAACACTTTCACAATTTTCTGCTCCTCAATAAGGAAAGCCCGCTTGATCCTGTCACGGACACACTTGGCACACACAGAATCACCATAGGCCCTGCTGATGTGCCTTTTTGTCTCAGACAATCTCATAAGGACTTTGGGTCTCACAGCACAAACCCCTCGCAGTCTGCCTGGGCATACGCCACATGTGGATTTAGGTGCTTTCCCGACCTTCTAGGTGTAAAGGTGAACAGTCCTGTTGCCAGGGGTTCCAGACAGCCTCGTTTGGTGAGTGGCTGTGTTGTAGGAAGTCTATGACGGTTGTCAAACGCTGGACCCTCCTGAGTGCCACTAGGCATGGTCCCCAGAAGAAGAGGGAACTGAACATTTTTGAGCAATGAATAGAGTCACTGAAAATAATCAAGGAAGTTTTTTTTTTTTTAATTCCTAAATCAAATGACATTTAAAACACAATATATCAGAACCTTGAAAAACAGCTCAGGTAGTTTTAAGAGAAAAGTTTAAATATTTTACTTTTTTTTTTACCTTGAAAAATAAAAGATCCCTCAAACAAATAAGCTCTTGATACATTGATGCCTTAGCAGATTCATTCAAAAGCACTAGGCAGCATGGAAGAATGGAGATCAAGATACAAGTCAATGCAAACTAAAATAACAATACATAAAAGACAAGAAAGAGAGCTACCAGATTCACTATGTACAGCCACTGCTGCCCTGTTATTTAAACTGGATAAGACCACCGCAACAACGAAAAGTGCTAATGAACAGTTTTTCTGATGAACATAGGTGCAACAATTGCCAAAAACACACATTAGCAATAAATGGTTCTAGGAAAACTAGCAATCCACCTGTAGAAGGAAGAAATGAAACTTGATCCCTATCTCTTTTCATCCACAATAATCAATTCAGAATGGATCAAAGACCTTAACAGAAGACCTCTGAAAGTGCCAGATGAAAACCCAGGAGAACACTTCAATATGTAGGTATAGCAAGGACTTTGTGAAAAAGACTCCAATATCCAATACAGAAAATAACTCCAAGATATTTTTGGATTCTAAGAGATCTATTCCAGATAGGATTACAGGAAATTTAAAACCTTCAGCATAACAGAGGAAATAATCACTAGAGTAGAGACGGCCTACAGAATGGGAGGATAAATGTCTTGCCAACTGTACATTGGAAAGGAGGCTGGAACCTATATAAGGAAATACACAAACACCACCAGAAGAGGAAGCCATCTAGTTAATCAGTTGGCTAAGGCACTAAGCAGATAGTCTCAAAAAAAGAAGTACAATTATTCACTAAATATCTAAAAAGTGTTTAGCATTTTTAACCACCAAGGAAACACAGATCAAAACTGCTTTAAGCTTCTATCCACCCAATGCCCTACTCAGGAAGAATGGCTCTCTGCAAGCAAATGACAACACATGTCGACCAATGTTAATGATGAGGAAAGATGAGAATGGAAACTGTACAGCCTCGAAGGCTCCTCAAAAGCTACAAACAGAAGCAACATAGACTGAACTACATGACTCCTGAAGGACTCAGGTCAACACACGGCAGAGAGATACCTTCATGTCCATGTTTATTGCTGTACTATTTGCAGCAGTAACAGCAACCAGCCTAGACTTCTAGCAAAGGACCAAAGCATGAAGAAATTCTGGTAAATATATGCATGTAATTTTATGAAGCTATGAAGAAAAAAAACTGAAATCACCACATTTGCATAAAAATTCATGCACATTTGCATGATGCCTCTCAAGATAATTATGCTAAGTAAAATAAACCAGGCTACAATAGACAAATACCATAGGTTCTCTCTCACATGTGTATTCTAGATTTACATTCACATATATGTGTGGACGTTGAAGTTAGAATTCCTATGATAGGGAGAAGAATGGAAGAGATGCTAAGGGAGTACAGGGGCAGAAAAGAGTAATGGAATGCATTTACATGAAGGCAAAAGCAGGTACTACTTGGGGGAAAGGAGAGCCCAAGAAGGTGGCTGTAGTGTAATGGAAGGATTTTTGGAAAAAGGGAATGAGTAAGAATAAAGTAAATGATATATAGGTATGAAAATCCCATTATAAAACCCACCATTTTGTATGCAAACTTTAAAAAATTTATATATTGTACTCTTACCTAATATGTCCAGTTGCTGTAATCTGGTACAATTAGATGCCAGTTCTTCTATGTCTGTGTCACACACAGACCTGTTAGCTGTAAGAAAGAGTTTCTGCAAGTTTGGGAGCTGGCGTGCCAGTCTGGCAAAGCACCCAGTACTGCTCTGAAGGGTGGGGCACCAGCCAAGGTCAAGTTCCTCAAGAAGAGCACACCCGGAAGCCAACTCTGCGATCCCATTCTCCGTAATATTCTTGCATCTCCAGAGATCCAAGGTCCGGAGGCTTTTACACTTGGCTCCAATCATGCTGGCTATCACATCATAGTCTTCAATCTGGAGATCAAACAGTTCCAACATGTTACACAGCACAGGCAGAAACATAAACTGCCTAGAACATTCTTAATCACCTCATTGTTGCCTTCAAATAAACACACCCATGTCCTCGTCAATACACATTAGCTTACTCATCCTAGATCTCTCGGTGCTTCATAAAAAGTGAGAGTAATGAGCTAAGCAGACGACTCGTGTAGAGAAGAGCTTACTTGTCATGTGCACATGAGCACTTGAATGTGATTCCCTAGCACCCGTGGAGAGCCCAGGGCGGGGTATATACCTCTATCAGAGCATTGAGAGAGACAGGAGGACAAGTCCGTGGCCAGATGGTTTAGCCAAACAGGTGAATGTTGGGTTTAGTGAGAGACCCTGTCTCAAAAATACAGTGAAGTGCTATTGAAGATGCCCACAGTAACATCTGGGTATCAATGACCTCTGTGTACACATGTATGTGCATGAACATTTTCACATACATATGCACACTCACACACACAAAGCAAAAAGAAATCACTTAAGATTCATGTACTAGAACAAAGTAGAATATTAAGGAGTTAAGTTCCAAAGCAATCCTGTCTCTCAAGAACGATCTGAGGAGTATGTGTTATTATTCTGTGCCTAGTGTTTGAACGCTGCCACTGGTACCTGTTGGTAGGGTCTAGCTTCTCCTACTTTGTGTATGACTAACGTACTTAGCTGGGTTCGTCATCTTTCCCTAACAAAGGTGTATACTTTGGTAGTCTCTAAAAGTGTGTAGAAATGCTGTAAATACTAATTAAGAGAGTAGTTTGGGGTTAAGAAAATTTATAGACTAAACATACAATACAAAAGGACTTTAGACAATACTATGCTAACCAGTATTAAGGATTAAAGTCTCCAGGACTTAATTCATGATACAGATAATCATTTAGTAACCAAGGACCGATCAGAAAGAAGACAGCTTGACTAGAGGCAAACAACTAACAGAAAACCTAAGGAAATGCAAGCAGATTCCAGGCAACTTTAAATTACTTCAAGAAACACCAAATAATGCAAAGAACTCATGGACATTTTTAGGTACCCTTTAAATGGCAAAAAGAAACAAAATTAACTTTAAACATCTTCTCTAGCTGTAACACTACCATTTCAACATGTTATCAATATTAAGACATTACAATTTTTTACAGTTTTGGAACTAAGCCTTCAAAATTTGGCATGTATCCTGTATTTACATCATACAAAATGGAAACTAGAATATTTCCAACTGGCCATCATCTAGCAGACTTGACAGCATGGCAGTAGAATGTAGTTATGAATGTAGAGTGCTCAGGAGATTACATATGTTCTCTTTCTACACATTTGTTCCCCTTCATGGGCCTGACTAGGTAGAAAGTAAAGACAGAACTACACTCATTCAAGTTTTTACTTTTAATCTCAATTTTGTTTGCTCTCACGACTACTCAGAATACTGACTGTATTTCTTATCCTCCCATGCTGCAAAGTGAGCCATATGACTAAGTTCTGTATAGTAGGAAATACATCTGCAAAGGTGTGATACTTCTAGAAAGAGTCCTTCAGGGAGGGTCCTGCACCTTTGCCGGGTCCCTACAGTTTAACATGGGAAGGAGATGGCCCGAGCTCCAGTCCTAACCTTGATATCAAATGTGTGAACACACAGTCTTTAAGAGCAGAGTGTAGACCTCTCAGAGGAATGTAGAGTCAGGTTGGCAAATCAGCCTGGATCGCTGACCTCCTACATTCCATTTACAGAGAAGAGAAATAAACAATCTTGTAGAAACAGTCATTAGTAGTTTTTACCTAACTTTAATTGGTATGCTTGCTTACAAACTTGATAAAATACTTTAAAGATGAAAGACTGAAATGAATTGCTAAAGCAAGCTTCAGATTACTCTGGGGGCTTTATTACCTACATGGCCGCTATTGTCTATTACGATGGATAATAACACTTTAAGTTGGATGAATATGGATGGTGTCCCAGTACCGCTGGAGGTGTGCTGGGAACACGGCTTCTCCAAAGCAAGTATGTCTGCGGTGCTAGCTACAAGCACACTTCCAAAGGGAAAGGCGGCATTCAACTCTTCTCAGAGCTGCTGTGGCTGATGCTTGAGACGGAGGTGAGCACTCCTTGGGGAAGAGGTGTGTTTATGTACATCAAGCAAAACCAAAGTGATCGAGAAATGGGCAGTTGCTGCCAAATTCTGAGACAACCGTCCTGCCAAGGCTGTTGGACATGAGTTCATGTGATCCTGTAATGCTTGGGAATTTAAACTAAGAGAAAATAAGTAAACAAAAGGAGAAGTTTAAACTGAAGAACCACTCATCTATTAAAAAATAACTGTTTTATCCTCTTCACCAATTAGAGGAAAAATCAGTTTACAAAGAGTGCCAGCACCTGTTAGAAGCCCTTGTGTGTGTTAGTCATGTGGATCAGTGTAGTACTATCTTACCAGTAACCACACACTTAATTTAATAAACAGCTCACTGACAGCTCCATTTCCCATAGTGAGCTACATTCTAATAGACATACTATGGGAAAGTGAGTTTAGCATTCAGGAAGACTGGGAAACAAGAGTGGAGCAAAGGCAAATAATTTCTTTATAGGGAAAACACTAGTGTCACTTCCTAATTTTGATTAGGAATCCTTGCTCTATTCTCATATGTAAACGCTTTTATAATTGAAAATTCTTCAGGGCTAATTTTGCACAGATCAATTTAGGAAACACTGAATTAAAATACAGGTAATTTTAACTATGAATATTTATGTATATATGTGCGCGCGCACACACACCACACACACACACACACACACACACACACACACACACACACACACACAAATTCCAACACAACCTGTGGCCAGAGGCCTAATTTCCCAGAAAATGATGCCCCAATTTAAGAGTGGGGTGGTAATAACAAACAATAGAATATTTTGAGTAAAATTAAATAGGTCCCTTACCAATCTTAGTGGGGTAGGCTAGTAAAGAGTCAAGCAGCTGATCTGTTGTCATAGAAACTGCCATCAAGTCACTAGGCTCCTTCAGTAGAGCTACAGGAGAGCTCCAAAGAAGACTACAAAATGGCTTACAAAGGTAAGAATTGGACTCAAGTACGTGAATCCAGTGGGTTACGAAGATTGGCCCTGGAAACTGGGACTGTTTGAGTCCATGCTTACACTTTATAAGACCTAAGCACTGGGATTACAGAACACAAGATGTTCTGTATATTGCCTTACATAATCCCAATACAAGGTTTCTCTAGGCTACACTGTCAATTTCTGGACATCTTTGAAGCAAATGGTAAACTATAAAGATGTCCAATTAGGATCCAAAACTAGAATACCAGATTTCTTTGACTGCCATCTTATTTACAGCTCGCTACTAAGTGGCTGCAATGTTGGACAAGTCTGGAAATCTCTTACTTCTGCTTTGGTTGTAGGTACTGGAGGATATAATAATGGATTACTCCACAGGAAGACTCACTTCTGTGCATGTGTAGATGTGCACACACAGATCCCAACAGTTCAACTATCCCTTAAGTCTCAGAATAATTCATAAAGCATGTAATTATGTAGTTTAGATGAAACAAATGTTCCTTTTCTCATTACCTCTTCTATAGACATAAAGCTACAGTTTAAGTCTTAAAGGCCTAGTGAAGTTTTCTAATCTAAGACTCAGGCATCTGGATTTCAGAGTAGCAAAATTTTAAAAAGAGCAAATGAAACACACAGAGTCCTAATACAGGGAATCAATCTTGTATTGTACCTGACAAAGGAGTAAAAAAACTGCACAGTAGTAACACACTATGATCTATCATATTTATTTCTGAGAATTAATCTCACCAGAGCAAGAAGAATGTAAGCAGCTGGAGACGGAGCTCTTTCCACCACACTACACTGCCCTGTTTTGTGATAAAGTTAAGTCCTTCAAGACATACCCTCCACTTCAAGGGAGAAACAGTTCGAATGTGGGGTAAAAGTATATGGAGATGTATATGGTGGAGTGGGTCATGTAAACCTCACCCATGGGAACAAAAAGAGAAGGAGGCCATTGAGTAAAGAATTTCCACGTGCTTACCATCACGCAGCTGCCCAGGCTGAGGTGCTGAAGCTCTGCACAGAAGTTCAAAATGCTCAGCAGTGCTGTTTGCTGCCATCGGGGAGCACATCAGAGGCAACGGCGGAAAGTGAATGAACGTGAAACAAAGAGAAGGGGTCAATTAGACATTAAAGGCTGTCACTGCTTTTCCTGAGATACAGTTGAAAACCTAGGTTACAGAGTCCACAAATGCCGTTTAATGAGTCCCCAGGTGCTCCCACCATTGACTGGCTTGGTTTCAAGGTAATCATTAGCAGTCTCCATGTAAGTCATCACTTAGTACGGTTTTACATAGTCTAAAGACATCTGTATTCCCCATGGCCTATCAGTTTATTTCTCAGGTAAGCATTTGGAGTCTGCTTGGGAGCAATGGGGGGGAGAGAGAGAGCTAGAAGTAGAGAGAGAGTGTACAAGCCGGAGTGACAGTGAGGGGGGAGCAGCCCCCAGGGGGCTGGTGGCACTTCTCAAGAGCAGCAGCAGCTCTGACATTCACTGATCAGCTGCAGTCTGATGGAACTGCCAATAGAGTCACCCCAAATCAGGGCTGAGCTGGTGACTTTAATGTCAAAGGATTCTCTTTGCTGACAAAGATACCAACAACCATTGAGCACCTGTCAGTAGCAGATGCTGACGGAATCATATCTAACATGCACTTTCTAGTCATGTTTCTGCCATTTAATCCCATCTATCCTCTGCAATGAAAATGTCTGACCACCAAACATCCAAAGGTATGCTAGACAGCTGAGGCCAGAGAAGGATTTCTACTTTCTTTCTTTATCCCTGATCTCCACCTCACTCCTTTGAGACACGGTCTGTCATTTCAATGTCACTGTCATTTCAGCTTGGGTCGCTGGTCAGGGAGCTCCTGGGATCTGCCTGCCTTCTCCTTGCTGTACCCAGTGCTGAGGCTCCAGGCACATGTGACAGGGCTCTGCCATTTACATGGATGGGTACAGATGCTTGAAGTTAAGTTCTCATACTTGAGCATCAAGTGCTCTTAGCCACGAGACCATATTGCAAGCCCCTAAAAATACATTTAAGGTATCAATTCAAATCATGACATGCCTACCATCAACAACTATAAAAAATAAAAAAGGGAAAAAGACATTTTAGTTTCTCTTTTATTAAAAGAGAATTACTCAAATGTGATGTGCATGGCAAACTTTCTTTTTAATTGAAACAAATTATTGAATCGTATATGTATTCAGAAAGGGAAAAGGAACCCCAGATAATTCTCAATAGGAATGTAGTAATGAAGTACTTCCTAAAAATAAAATCACTTAAAGCAAAATAAAATACTAATTACAAAAATCTTTAGAAAATACTAGACTTCATTCTGTTACCCCACTAATTTTTTAAAGCTAAACAAAAGTTTATCTTGGTTTTATACCTTGTTTCCAATATAATGCGATACTTGTAAGATGATCTTACGCAATTTTTAGACGGGCCACATCAAGGTAGGTTAACTTTAAGGGTCACCATATTATCCAACTAGCAGTGCGATGACGTCACATTTGTCTTCACTAATGTACTGTGTCTTTTTAACGAGCCTGAACTAGCTATAGTAATTTTCACTTCCACTATTAATTCTCTGACACTCCTACTTCCTTTCTTCTGTAACTTCTGTTCAATAAATGCTAGACTCTCCCAAGTACCAGTGTTTGCAGTGGTTTGAAAAATATGTTCACATATTATCCCAGACACTTGCCTTCCAGGCACAGAGCTGACTTCCTCTTTTCAGAGGGACTCATTCTTAACAAACTGTGTGCAGCAGAGGTGACTGGTGATGGGATATGACGGAGTCACGGAGTTCACAGATACTTGATCAAACATTACACTTGCGCAAGACTAACACTTAAATAAGTGGATGGGGCAGAATGCCCTCCCTAGTGTGCATCTAATCAGTTTAAGACTTGAACAGAACAAAAGAAAGAGAGAGATCTAAGGTCTGAGGAATTCTGCAGGTTCCCGGGGAGCGAGCCTGGCAGGTGGTTCTCTGGACACAGTCAGCTCTGAGATGGACAGAACCCCAGCTGAAAACCTGTGGCAGTCTCCCGTGAGGCCTTCTCTGGGCTTCCTTGGAGCCAAAAGTACCATGAGGAACACCCAGTCATAGACCCAAGCGAGATGATAAATGTAGTTTGTTTTGGAATAACTGATACATAATGATGTGAATAATACAGTGATTGATAGAGTGAGTATGACATTTATTAAGTGAACAGGGTTCCCTTTGAGGATTAAAAACATAAATTTATAGCAGTACCTGATGTTCAGTATCTATAAATGAACAGACTCTTCAAACTGTGCTAAATCAGCAATTCATTCTTTGTATACAATTTGGAATTTATCTCGTTTATGCATTTTAAAATTCCAAAAAGGAATCGCTTATGTCCTAGACTTCAAATCAGTTCATTTTTACAAGTATATGTTTTTGTTATATAGCCTTGTTGTTTATATTGTTAATTTCTAGGTTTTGTCTGACACAGTGTCTCACTGTGTAGTTTTGGCTCTCCTGGAAATTGCTATGCACATCTGGCTGGCCTCAAAGAGCTCTGCGGTCTCTGCCTTCCGAGTGCTGGGCTGTGCACCACCATACCCAGTTCCAGCTTGTTTTTATAGCTGTTTTCATTCACTTCTTGGAAACTCACTCCTTACCCCTACTTTTTATTTCTTAATGTTTCTTGGATAGCTCCTCTCTAAGACCAGGACTTCTTTCTAGGACCAGGACTTCTATTAGAAGAGGGTGTGGAGGTCCTACTCTGAATGAGTCTGTACAGCCAGCAGGAAACTTAGTTCAGTTCTGACCATAACACATAGAATATGGTCCTTTTGGATCTATCTGTGTGGACGTGAATCCTAGGTCTCTAAGACTCTCATTCAACAGTCTGGAAACTCACCATCACTCAGATCTGAGTCACTTCTCTATCTATACTGATTAACTATTTCTCACTTTTGTACAGGTTCTGTCAGGAACCATACTGACGGAGTTGCTGAACACAAAGGGTCTGTGTAAGCAGAAGACGCTGCTTCAGAGCAGTCTTCCACAACCTCCGGCTCTTTCAATCCTCCCAACCTTTCTCTAGTGGTGATGCTCTAGGAAGACACTGGAACTTTAAGGCACAAGCCTAACAGCTCATCTTCCTAACTCATTAAAAAAAAATTTATTACTTATTTTATGCTAGTTTATTTTTTATTATAAGTGTATGAATGCTTATTTGAATGTATGTATCTACACTACAAGTGTGCCTGGTATTTGTGGAAGCCAGAAGAGGGCATTGGCTCTCCTGAAACTGTGTTAGCAGAGGTTGTGAGCCATCGAATCTAAGGCCCTCTGCAAGAGCAGCAAGTGTTCTTTGCCCTTTAAGTTAAATGCTCTTTTAAGCCAGACATCTCTTCATCCTGCTCAACACACCTTTAACCAAGAGTTTAATCTAGAAACATCTTAATGCACTCTTTCAACAAAATCCCCCTTCTTAATTATAGTTTATTATATAAAACAATCTTTAAGTTTAAATATATTCTGATTATATTCTTTCCCTTCCCCAAGTCTTTCCAGATCCTCTCCCTCTCTCTACCCATTCAACTTAAAGTTCTTTCTCAAAAAGCAAACAAAACTCCAAATTAACCAAGAAAACAAAATGAAACTCATCAAACTGTAACTAATAAAACCACACAGAAAAAAAAAAAAAAAAACCTATGTTGTCCACTGTTGGTTGGCCAAGTGCTCCTGAACATGAAGCCTGCCCTGGATGATGTACCCAGTGATGCTCCACTTCTCCCAGCAGATGTAAATGACAGTTTAATCGTTAACTTTACCCTCCTGGGTCGGTTTTAATTTATTCATTCATTTAAAAAATAAAATAAAATAATATAAAACAGAAACTGCACATCAAGGAGGAAGAAGATGAATCATCAGCAACAGTAAGAAAGAGAAGGCACAGGAACCTGAGCCCCACTTGTGGGCACACTCAGGAAGCCCATAACAACATTAGACTGGAGACCATGATCCACTGAGAAGATTTGCTGCAAGCCCTGTGCATGCTGCTCCCATCTCTGTGAGTCATTAGGCCTTTATGCTCATGCTGACTCAGAGGGCCTTGTTTGCTTGGCGTCCTCTATCCGCCCTGGCCTTTACTCTTTGCACCTACTCTTCCTAGAGGTTCCCTGAACTCTGAGAGGAGGGATTTGATGGAGACACCCCATTTAGGGCTGAGTGTTTGAAGTCACTTTAAAATATAGAAAAAAATTATGTCTGAATATATGTACTTTGGCAAATATTTTACAAAAATTTAACCAGTGTTCACATTAAATTGGAAATTACAAAAGTTATAAATAATAGAGAAAACTATCCTTTTTATTCTGGCTTTCAAAAGAAACTATCATAGAACAGAAAAGGCTTCCTGTTTAAGGACCTCATTCATCTTTGCTGAGAGAGAGATATGAGATCAAAGGAGGACTGCAATGTAGAAGGATAAGGACGATGACAAGGAAGAGACGCTGTGAGGGAGGGACTAACACTGTGAGGAGCTAAAGCAGACAAACCAGAGGCCGGAATACAACAGGGAAGCAGCAAATGTAAATGCCCGACTCCCAGTGTTCCCTCCCCAGGGCAAAGTGGTAACAAGCTAGGTTAAAGGACTGTATCTGTGGTATCAGCTTACAATCTCTCCACATCTAGTAAACACATGTCCTCACAGAATAATTCCACAACAGTCTTTGTCTATGTCCTCATATTTAGAATGAGGCTAATGTCAAAGCAAGGAAAGAAACTAACTGTTCATTAAGAAGATCAGATTTTGGAAGACTCGGTCATTTAGGGTAAGAGTTGGCAAGCTACAACCCACAGGCAAACTCTACCTTGCTAGATGTTTTTCTAAATACAGTTCTACAATAATTTCAGCATTGTCTGTAGATGGTATCACAGTGATACAGTTAATTGCCTATGGTGAAGAACATAGACCTACGGTATCTAATACAATGATTCCCAACTTGTGGGTCACCAGCCCTTTGGGTAGCTGAACAACCATTTCACAGTAGTCACCTAAGACTATTGGAAAACACAGATGCTTACATTATGATTCAAACAGTAGCAAAATTACAGTTAGAAAGTAGCAATGAAAATAATTTGATCCTGTGGGTCACCACAACATTAGGAAATGTATTCAAGGTTCTCAGCATTAGGAAGGTTGAGAACCATTGATCTAAAATATTTAATCTCTGAAAACAATTCTACAATAGTAACTACTTGCACCATTTCTGTATATCTACAACATACCAACAGGAGAATCAAACTACATAAAGAGAATTTGTAAAAAAGACATTCGACAGTCCAAAGTAAGTTTTATAAAACTCTTTTTAAGGCTCTAAGTACCCTTTAGAACTCTAAGTCCACAAATTCTATTGGATGCTTCTGCAAAACTTACTTAATGGATGCACAGATAACTTAAAATAATTTAAATAGTAGCTTTAAAAATGCAAGGCATCATGTTCTCTTTTAAATGAGTTTATAATTTTCAAACTCTAGTCAAATTATTATGAGAAAAAGTATGTTAAGGAGTGCTTGGAACCATGCAAAATGATCAAACCGTACTCTGAGAAAATGATGTCATCTACTATATGTTCAGAAAAGAACGCATTCTACATTCTACCTAAAACCTACATAAAATCAGCAGCTTCACAATTAAATGGCCCAGCATTGTTCCCTATACAGTTTCATAACATAGTGTCAAATTATAAAAAAAAGTAATTAAATATTCATGCTGATCACATGACTATCAGTACAATAAAAAGTAAAGGAGTAAATGACAATGCAAAAGGTTGTGAACAGAAAGAAAAACAAAACAAAATGCAATTAGGCAAAAACCACATCATGCATGCTCATGGACTCAAGGTCCCTGACTGTGTAGGAATCACGACAAAACACCATATTCTAGTAACAACAGCGTGAGGGCTCCTTCTCAGCCTCAGTTCATGGCTGCCTCCCTCTTGTTTCCTCAGCACATTCACTAATAGCATTCTCAGTGAGGCCTCCGAACAGTCAGATGTTGCAATGGTTCCTTATCAAACATGCAACTTCAATGGTGTAAGCAGACATGAAGTCTCATGCAGTTACAGAGAACTATTACTAATGGCACTCTGTTACAAGACATTTATTAGCAGGTAAAAGGAGGTATGGATTCAAATCTTCACTGACAGTTTTTCAAGAAATGCCACCTACGATGACATTTACACTTACATAACTTTCAGAAAGTCTAGCTTTATGGCTTAGTAGAGTTACCTAGGAATACCATGCACATTCTCAATGGATGTATTCAGTACATTTTGTTTCCTTTAATATGGTGATGCAGGCTTACAATTGTTATACTAGTTGATACTCCCCCCTTTTAGCTTGGCGTTAAAAATTAATTGTTGCTTATCTGTAATAAAAAAATACAACCTTCAATAACAAATTCGATATTGGAAGGTTGAATTCAAATCAGTATTCTCAGCTTTAAAACATGATTCCTAGAAAGCATATTGATAAAGAGGCAAGTTTATGTATTACAGACAGAGACCGCCTAAAATATGGACTAATGACACTCTGTGATCACAAACAAGTGTCATTTCACTGATCATAATATATCCCAAACAATTCAGAGAAATCTCCAAGTAATAAATTTGGATTTTATTAAAGTATACTCATCAAATGAAAGCTCATAAATTTAGATGCAGATATCTTTGAAGAAATCATAAGAACACAGTCATTCAGCTTAAAATTCACACATACACATGAATTTCTCTGAACTTTTTTAGCTTTGGGTAACAAACCCGTAAATTTGAAGAAGGGATAAATATTTAAATTTGTTTAACAGGCTTCCTATAAGCTATCTACTACAAATTATTCTTTTTATACACTTCAAATATATAACAGAATCAAAAACTCAAAATATTACCTTTTACAAACTGAATTTTAAGATCAATCAATATTGTGGTGGAAAAGACAGACTTCTGATTAAAGATTATAAATTATATAAATAAAGCTTACCCAGGCGTTTGAGAAAAAAACTGTTCTGTAAACCTAACTACGGACATGCACGCACAACTACTCTAAATCAGAGGCTCAGAATTTAAAGTACCAATTTCAGCACAAAATTCAGATGCTTGCCACATTCCAATAACCTGTATGTATGTAGAAGTACAATCTACAGCTACATACTTCCACATCTGTCTTGCTTAACTCTCTCCAATCAGAACTTATTCCACCATGGTAAATCTTGCCCACCGTAAAAACTTGAATTCATCTTTCCTTACAGATGAGTAAACTGATCAACTTCTTTTACAACTCATATGAATGAAATCACAGAATTGCAGCAGAAAAAAAAAAAAAAGACATGGCTAATTACACAACGGTAGGATTTTTTTTCTTTTTTTCTTTTATTGGATTTTTTAACATTTCAAATGTTATTCCCTTTCCTGGTTTCCTGAACATAAGTTCCCTATCCCATCCCCCTCCCCTTCATCTATAAGAGTGTTCATGTCCTCATCCACCCCCTGTTCCGACTCCCGACATTCCCCTGCATTGGAGGGGCGGGGGCTCCAACCTTGGCAAGATCAAGGCCTTCTCCTTCCATTGGTGCCTGACAAGGCCATACTCTACTACATATGCAGTTGGAGCCATGGGTCAGTCCATGTATAGTCTTTGGGTAATGGTTTAGTCCCTGTAAGTTCTGGTTCTTTGGTATTGTTCTTATGGGGTTTCAAGCCCCTTCAGCTCTTTCAGTCCTTTTTCTAATTCCTCTAATGGGGTTCCTGTTCTCAGTTCAATGGTTTGCTGCTAGCATTCGCCTCTGTATTTGACATGCTCTGGCTGAGCCTCTCAGGAGAGAACTATATCCAGTTTCTGTCAGCATGCACCTCTTAGCTTCATTAATCTTATCTAGTTTTGGTGCCTGTCTATACCTGGGCTGTATACACAGGTGGTGCAGGCTCTGAATAGCTATTCCTTCAGTCTCTGCTCTAAACTTTGCCTCCATATCCCCTCCTATGAACATTTTGTTCCCCCTTTTAAGGAATGAAGCATCTGCACTTTGGTCATCCTTCTTCTTGAGCTTCATGTGGTGAATGGTGTGTGGATATCCACTTATCAGAGAGTGCATACCATGTGTGTTTTCCTGTGATTGGGTTACCTCACTCAGAATGATATTTTCTAGTTCAATCCATTTACCTATGAATTTCATGAAGTCATTGTTTTTGATAGCTGAGTAGTGCTGTGTTGTGAAGATGTACCAAATTTTCTGTATCCATTCCTCTGTTGAAGGGCACCTGGGTTCTTTCCAGCTTCTAGCTATTATAAATAAGGCTGCTATGAACATAGTGGAGCATGTGTCTTTTTTATATGTTGGGGCATCTTTTTGGTATATGCCCAAGAGAGGTATAGCTGGGTCCTCCAGTAGTGCACTGGCCAATTTTCTGAGGAACCTCCAGACTGATTTCCAGAATGGTTGTACCAGTCTGCAATCCCACAAACAAGGGAGGAGTGTTCCTCTTTCTCCACATCCTCGCCAGCATCTGCTGTCACCTGAGTTTTTGATATTAGTCATTCTGACTGGTGTGAGGTGGAATATCAGGGTTGTTTTGATTTGCATTTTCCTGATGAGTAAGGATGTTGAACATTTCTTTAGGCACTTCTCAGCCATTCGATATTCCTCAGCTGTCAATTCTTTGTTTAGCTCTGTACCCCATTTTTTAATAGGGTTATTTGGTCTTCTGGAGCCTAACTTCTTGAGTTCTTTGTATATTTTGGATATTAGCCCTCTGTCAGATGTAGGATTGGTAAATATCTTTTCCCAATCTGTTGGTTGCTGTTTTGTCCTAATATCTGTGTCCTTTGCCTTAAAGAAGCTTTGCAGTTGTTTGAGGTCCCATTTGTTGATTCTTGCTCTTAGAGCATAAGCCATTGGTGTTTTGTTCAGGAAATTTTCCCTAGTGCCCATGTAATTGAGATTCTTCCCCACTTTTTCTTCTGTTAGTGAGGGCATCTCGTTTGATGTGGAGGTCCTTGATCCACTTGGACTTAAGCTTTGTACAGGGTGATAAGCATGGATCAATCTGCATTCTTCTACATGCTGACCTCCAGTTGACCCAGAACCATTTGCTGAAAATGCTATCTTTTTTCCCATTGGAGAAAAGCTTCTTTATCAAAGATCAAGTGACCATACCTATGTGGGTTCATTTCTAGGTCTTCAATTCTATTCCACTGATCTACCTGCCTGTCTCTGTACCAATACCATATAGTTTTTAATCACTATTGCTCTGTAATACTGCTTGAGTTTAGGGATAGTGATTTCCCCCCAGAAGTCTTTTTATTGTTGAGGATAGTTTTAGCTATCCTGGGTTTTTTGTTATTCCAAATGAATTTGAAAACTGCTGTATTTAACTCTATGAAGAATTGTGTTGGAATTTTGATGGGGATTGCATTGAATCTGTAGATCGCTTTTGGTAAAATGGCCATTTTTACTATATTAATCCTGCCATTCCATAAGCATGGGTGGTCTTTCCATCTTCTGAGTTCTTCTTCAATTTCTTTCTTCAGAGACTTGAAGATCTTGTCATACAGATCTTTCACTTGCTTCGTTAGAGTCAGACCAAGGTATTTTATATTATTTGTGACTATTGTGAATGGTGGTATGCACTCACTGATAAGTGGATATTAGACCAAAAGCTTGAATATGCTCCCAATAAAAAAGACATCAGCCTTGTTTAGGTTGATGTCTTAAGAACTTTAATTTACACAACTTTCAGTATACCTTCCATCCTCACCAAACATCTTTTCATTTGTTTGTTCTTAATACACACCAATGAGAGAATCTGTACCTTAGTTTCTTTTTCAGTCACTTGAATATTGCAATAAGGGAGAAAGGGCTTATTCCTACTCACACTACAAGGATATAGTTTATCATGGCAGGTGTCCTGCTTAATTTTTTGCTAATTTGACAAAAGCCAGAGTCATCTGAGAAGAGGGAATGGAAATTGACAAAATGCTTCAACTAAACTGGAATATATGAGTTTGTTGGGCATTGTCTTGATTAATGATTGATGTGAGAAGGCCCAGATGACTATGGGCCGTGTCACCCCTGGGCAAGTGGTCATGTGTTGTATAAGAAAGTAGGCTTAGCAGCCATATGGAGCAAGTCAGGAAGCAGAGTTTTTGTTGCAATTCTTATTTACTGGTTCCTGCTTGAATTGAAGTTTGACTTCTCTTAATGATGAACTGATACCTGGAAGTTCACCTGAAATAAACTCCTTCTCCCCAGGTTGCTTTTGGTCACTGTGTTTCATCACAGCAAGAGAAGCCCTAAGAAAACAGGTAACTCAAGGCAGTAGGAACTTCAAATAGCTAGCCCTAAACAAAAGCTACAATCAGGAAGCAGAGAAAGATGAATGCTGCTGCTGCTCAGTTATTTTTCTTCATTATTTTAGTCCAGCATCCCAACCAGGGAATGGCATCACCCAAAGTGGGCAAGTCTTCTCACCTCAATTAACACAACCAAGAAATCCCCACAGCGGGGCTGGGGATTTAGCTCAGTGGTAGAGCGCTTACCTAGGAAGCGCAAGGCCCTGGGTTCGGTCCCCAGCTCCGAAAAAAAGAACCAAAAAAAAAAAAAAAGAAATCCCCACAGCTTTGTTCAGAGTTCCATCTCCCAGTGGAATCTAGAATCTCCCAAGCTGACAATTAACTACTACAATGAGCTGATCAGTTACCTCTACTAGTGTCCTCTTCTGGCCAGAGGTTTTGAAATTTCTTATACCTGGCTTCTGGTCACGGTTATGACTATGGTCAGTGAGTCTGTAACCAAGAGATAACCTCCTTTTCACTGTAGTGACTAATCAGGTCCTGTGACCCCGACCAGGATAACCTACTCACTTCAGTAACACAAAACAAGTGCTACCTAAAGCCTCAGTGCTTTGTTCACAACTTCTACAAGGCCACTCAGGAGAGTAGAGTACAGATGTATTCTGGCTTGGAGACCTATCAAGGACTACAAGACTGGCTACTACCTTTATCCTCATATTCATTATCACATTAGTACTCTCAATCATGGAATTGCCCTTAACATACTGGCCTGCAGGCAAGTCTCTGGGACATTTTCTTGATTAAAGAATGATATGGGAGGACCCTGCCCAGTGTGCGTGCGAGGTCATGGTTGTCTAAGAAAGAAGCTGAGTGCGCCATGGCAAAAAACCAGTAAACAACCTTCCTCCATGGCTTCTGTGTCAGCTCCTGCTGCCAGGTTCCAGGTTCAGGCCCTGCCCCGACTTCTCTCAAAGATGGGCTGTGAATGGGATGCGTACGCCAAGCAAGTTACTTTTGATTTTGGTGTTCATCACAGCAGTGGAGAGCAAACTGGAATGGGACTAGGATTTAAGTAAACCTTCACCAAAGAATGCCACCAAATGGGGTCAAATTATACTATCCCTCTGCCTCAGGTTCACTACTTAAACTAAACCACTGAAATAGACAACATTTGAGATGACAGCTAATGGCAGCCTGCATTAGTCAACACAGGCAGGCAAAATTATTTCTTCCTACTAATCTCAACTCCTGAGTTAGCCATCGGCATTGGCTCTGCTAAGAGAGAGGCCATTCCCTTACCTGGCTTTATAGGCAGTGGCTGTTTGTTAGCTGAACTGTGCCTGCCAGCACACTGTATGTTTTAAAAGTCAGTAAAAAGCAGTTGGGAAAGCACCATATCTATATGCCAGAAAGCAAAGTTATGGCACCAAAACAAACCACACTGCTTCTGAGAGTCACTTCACATGTCTCTTGTGGAGAAAAAAAATCAAGGCACTTTTACCAATAGGCTGGTATGAGGTTTTACTTTGCAGATTAATGTGGCACATGAAAAAGAAAACAGGCACTCTCTTCTCCGACAGAAGTGAAGATCAACTACTTTTCTTGCATGCTAGTTCATCAAGATGTAGGTAGAGGTGTCCTTGAAACTGTTGACACAGCCTACTATGCCGGTAAACAGCTGCGGAGCCATACTTGTGGATTACTGACATATACTAGTTCCCCACAAAACCTATAATCAGTTTTTTCACTTCTTCAGATTCTTTCAATTTATGCTCTATCATTCTTGAAGTGAGGCAATCAAAACTGGATGCAGGTGTTCCATTTATAAGTCCAACTTTTAAAAAGCACTCTTGGTTTTCTTGCCCGCTGCTAAGCAACAGGACGGCATCCTTACTGAGATATCCGTCATTCCATCCTGACTCCCCACTCCAGACAGCTTTTTCAAAAAAAAAAAAAAAAAAAGTAAACATGCTCAAACTGATCACAGTAACCCAGACTGCTCCAGGAAAGGCAGACTTATCTGTAGGACCCTCTTAATGGAGAAATCAGAACAAGCGTAAGTGGTAAGAAGATTTCAGTGTTTACAATAGAAGCAGCCAAGCTTTTAGAGTAATTTTTCCTAAGATCTTACGTATTTTTACAAATTTATATTAGCATAGTTAGCAGACCTGAGTTCAAATCTGAATGTAAATATTGTTTTGGGCCATATCTTCTAAAACTTCAATTTCATCATCTAGGAAATGGGAGCACCACCTACTCTCACTGGAACGGTCAGAAAGTTCACTATTTATAGAGCATCTGGCAAAGCAAACAAAACATCGCAAAATTTGTCAAACTTTAGAACTAAAACATGTCTCCAAAGCCCTCTAAGTCTTTGTTATACACACAGTTATACAAAATTATACAAACATATTAGACTTAGTAATATGGATCACACAGAAACATAAAATATGACTTTCTCTTATCATAATTTGACCTGTAGCATCAATACTGTATAATAGAGTCACTATTGTATTACTGACTTTTGCTTCTTTTCTATTTTGCAGGGTAAAGGTTGAGGAGGCACGATGGTGCATATCTGTAATCCCAGTTACTCAGGAAATGGGGACAAAAAGCCTCCCAGAGTCCAGGAGTTCAAAGACAGCCTGGACATCATAGTGAGAATGTTAACTGAAGCGATTCAGCAGTGCAGCGTGCAATGTCTGGCCCTTTAAAAATGAAACGACCTCTCCAAGAAAGCTCATCTTTTCCCCCTTCATCCCCTTCAGGGTAATGAGGTGCATTTGAAATCAGATCCTAGCGTCTGAACATGCTGCTGCTGATTATGTAGACAGTTAAGAGAGGCCAGTCACCTAACTGCCTTCTTTGTCTCTGCTTATTTCCATCCCCAACATCATTAAGCCATACAAAGGATATGTGTGTGTGTGAAAGGAAGTGGCAAATCTTTCACTATGGGATGTGCCTAGGAGGTCTGGGAAGTGAGCATGATTGGGGTGCACTATGTGAAATTCCCAAGTAATCAATGAAAATATTATGTTGGGAAAAAAAAGACAAGAAGTAGGGGATAAAGGCAGAGACTTATTTGTAAGGGCTGAAGAAGAACTGTAAGCTTCTAAGCAGGGAGAAACATGCCCTGGCATTGTCATACATGTGAAATGGATCACTCTGCACTGTATGGAGAACGAAGTGGGGTTAAAAAAAAAAAAAGAAGCAAAGGGACTTAATAAGTGGCCATTATAGTAAATCAGGCGAGAGGTTCTGAGAGAAGCTCGTGGGATGGTAAGATGTGCAGTTATTTTGAGTCATTTTTTAGGTTAAACATTTTGTTGCCTGTATTTGTGAAAAGATTTAAAAAAATAAAAAATTTGTGAACATAGTTAAAAAAAAATAAAGAAGGAAGGTGTTTGCAGACTGACGAAAAAGAAACCTTCTTCACAAGCTCTACTTGGTGTCTGTGAGGACTCTGGTGGAGATCCCAAATGAGGAAGGCATGGGCAGAGCTTAAATATATGAGAGAAGCAGTAAAGAGAAACGGTCTGGGGAAGTTTCTCAGTTTTGATTCTACCATTTATATCACTAAAATAACATCATTTTCAAATTTTATTATGCATGGACTTTAGCTAAATAAAAATCTATTTTTTATATATACAACATAAAAATTATTAATTTAGCTGATAACTCACCAAAAACTAGGTAAGTAAGATAAGGTACTATCTAGACCTTATGTAATGCATCCATACAGTGAATGAGTTTACATCCATATTTAAGTAAGTGGGAGAAACTCGAACTGGCACTATCTAGACTTCAATATGCATATATAAATGTCCACTCTAGACAGGAGATCTCAATCCCGCAAGTCACACTTTACAAACTTACAGTCAGTGCATCAGTCTCTTTCAGAAAATTTAAGAAAATCATAGACTAATGATTCATTGACAATTAGGTCATGTGAATACAGAGCATTTCAAAAGTTTACTTTCACAAATCACCATAATTGTAAGATACCCTGAAAGTTTGATTTCACCTTATTTTTTCAAAGGTATTTTTAATAGTTACATATATTAAATTTGTTCTTAAAGTGAAATAATCAGAAAATATAAAACTGAGGCATTATCCCATTTAAAGGGTCTCAGACTATATAGTACACTGACCAATAAAGTATGGTTTTGCTTGTCTTTTTAAAATAACTATGGCTTGTTAGTCTAAATTACACAGTCATATAAAATAAATCACCAAGAATAGATATTAACAAGTTGTGTATATATATCATATACAGTAAATGCAAGAATGAAAACAGGGCATTCAGAATAGGTAATCCTATTTAAGAAAAGACAGTTGACAATTTTACATCCATACAACTGATGACTTGCTTTTTTCCACAGACCACTTCAACAGTGGTACTCAGGACCATCTTCTCATCTGACAAAAAATCATCTCAAAAACAATCAATAACCCTCCTTAATACAAATGATAAATGACCGAGAAAGAAATTAGGGAAACAATGCCCTTTACAATAGCCACAAATAATATAAAAAATCTTGGTTTAACTCTAACCAAACAAGTGAATGACTTATATGACAAGAATTTCAAGTCACTAAAGGAAAAAACTGAGGAAGATATCAGAAGATGGAAAGATCTCCCATGCTCATGGATCTCTAGGATTAACATAGTGAAAATGTCATCTTACCACAAGCAATTTACAGATTCAATACAATCCCCATCAAAATTCCAACACAATTCTTTATAGAACTTGACAGAGCAATTCTCAACTACATATGGAAAAACAAAAAACTCAGGATAGCTAAAACAATCCTGAATAATAAAAGAACTTCTGGAGGTATCATCATCCCTGACCTCAAGCTGTACTACAGAGCAGTACTAATAAAAAATGCATGATATCAGTATAGGAAGAGATAGGTTGATCAATGGAATCAAATCAAAGACCCTGAAATAAACCCAAACTCCTGTGGACGCTTGATTTTTGACAAAGAAGCCAACACTATACCATGAAAAACAGAAAGTATCTTTAACAAATGGGCTAGTTGAATTAGATGTCTGCATGTAGAAGAATGCAAACAGATGCATAACTATCACCTGGCACAAAACTCAAGTCCAAAGTGGATCAATGACCTCAATGGAAAACTGGATACACTAAACTTAATAAAACAGAAAGTGGGGAATAGCCTTGAAGTCACTGGTATAGGAGACAACTTCCTGAACAAAACACCAATGGCTCAGGCTCAAAAATCAATGATTGATAAATGAGACCTTCTGAAACTGAAAAGCTTCTCTGTAAGGCAAGGACACTGTCATCAGGACAAAATGGCAGTCTACAGATTGGGAAAGGATCTTTACCAACCCTACATCTGACAGAGGGCTAATACCCAAAATTTATAAAGAACTTAAGAAGTTAGACATCAAGAACCAAAATATCCCAAATAAAAATGGGATACAGAGCTAAAGAAAAAATTCAAAGAAATGTTCAAAGTCCTTAGTTATCAAGGAAATACATATCAAATAATGCTGAAATTTCATTGTACGCCAGTCGGAATGGCTAAGATCACAAACTTAAGTGATAGCACATGCTGGGGAGAGTGAGGAGCTAGGGGGACAGTCCTTCATTGCTGGTGGGAATGCAAACTTGTATAACCACTTTGAAAACCAATTTAATGCTTTCTCAGAAAACTGGGGATAGTTCTACCTCCAGACCCAGCTATGCCATTCCTGGACATATACCCAAAAGACACCCCATTATACCACAAGGACACGTGCTTAACTATGTTCATAGCAGCTTTATTTGTAAAAAAAAAATTAAATAAGTGAAAGCAACCTAGATGTCCCTTAACTAAAGAATGGATAGAGAAACTAGTCCATCTACACAATGGAATACTATTTAGTTATTAAAAACAAAGACATCATACAGGCAAATGTATTGAAATTGTGAATATCATCCTATGTGAGGCAACCCAGACTCAGACAGATATATATGTGTCCACTTATACGTGGACATTAGCCATAAACACAGGATACCCACGCTATACTCCACAGATCCAAAAAAGCTAAACAAGAAGGAAGCTCCAAGCGAGGAGGATGCTTGATTATCATTTAAAAGTAGGACGGAAACAGTTGTAGGAGGCAGATGAAGGGAAGGAACTGGGTGGGAGAGTTGATGGGGAGGGAATGTGTGGGTTTCGGGATCAGGTGTGGGGAGAGACAGGGGAGATGGCCAGATGGCCATGGAAATGAATGGAATCTACAGCTGGCAGGGATGTGGGGGAGCGTGGAGCATCTCTACTAGATGCCAGAGACCTGGGATAGGGAAGGCGCCCAAAAAACAATGGTGCTGACCTTAGCTGAGACTCAAAGCAGCGGTGATATGGAAGGCATGAACCCTCATGGAGCGATAGGAACACCAACCTACCCATAAAACTTTCAACCCAAAACTTACCCTGCCTACCAGAAATGCAGGGAGACAAGGGATGGAACAAAGACTGAGGCAATGGCCAACTAGTAACAGGCCTAACTAGAAAACCATCCCATGGGCAAATACCAATATCTGACACTAGTACTGATACTCTGTTATGCTTGCAGACAGGATCCTAAATGGTTGTCCTGAGAGCTTCCACCTAGCAGCTGACTCAGACAGATGCAGAGACCACAGCCAAACACTGGATGGAGAACGGAGACTCTAATGGAGGAGTTGGGGGAAAGACTGAGAGCCCCAAAAGGGATAGGAACTCCATATGAAGACCAACAGAGTCAACCTGGATCCTTGGGCCTCTCAGAGACTCTACCACCAACCAAAAGCATTTGTGGACTGGACCTAGGACCCCAACATGTACATGTCAGATGTGTAGCTAGGTCTTCATGTGGGCTCTGGAACAATGCGAGTGGGGGCAATCCCTAATGCTTTTGCCTGCACTTAGAATCAATTCCCTTAACTGGGCTACCTTGTCTGGCCTCAGTGAGAGAAAAAGTACTTAGATTTTAGGGACTTGATGTACCACTGTGGGGGGAATTACACAGGTGAACCACTATTCTCTCAAAGGGGAAGGGGAAAGGAGATGGGGGAGGGACTGTCAGAGGCAGAATTTGAAGAGGGGAC
This sequence comes from Rattus norvegicus, assembly GCF_021556685.1. Classification (NCBI taxonomy): domain Eukaryota; kingdom Metazoa; phylum Chordata; class Mammalia; order Rodentia; family Muridae; genus Rattus; species Rattus norvegicus. The sequence goes on along the minus strand of NC_141538.1, from coordinate 41,202,806 downwards.
ACTGTTCAGAATATAAAGTGAATAAAAATAATAAAAAGTGAAAAGATCATACCTAATCTCACTGAAGACAATAGCTGTAACAAGTTATCTATCAGCATAAATCTCTCTGTAACATTTACAGTGAATCAAGCTCCGTAGTAGATACCATACATTCACTAAATCATCTAATCCTTACAGCCTTTCAAGATGCTGTATGTCTCTAGTTTATAAAAAGGGAAGTAAAGAGAGACAATAACCTCAAGTACACAAGTAGGAAGTGATCATCACTGCCCAAATGCAAGCACCATGGCTACAAAATACTAGGAAACCAACCTACCTACACACTAACTTTAAAACATAGAGAGGGGTAGGGAGTATGGTTTTATGCTTTCATAGTCAAGGCTCTGGGTTCAATTCCCAGCTCCCGACCATCAACAACAAACCACAAAGGAATTACCCAACAATGTAAGGACTGCATTAACTGAGGCCCAAAATTTTGATACATATTTTATGTAATACTCTGAATTTAAATAAAAGTGATCAGAACTATTTATTGAAGTGTAATGCCAAAAGTATAAAAACAATACTGTGTGAGATGTAGTTTATTTAATTCACTACATGTTCCAGGCACCTGAAACCTATGGGTCATCAAATATTTGGTGTGACTTATGAGAGAGTTCCCACTGCATTGAAAAAAAATCAGTGACAAACTGTTAAAACTCTTGATTCTACATTATCTACACAATTCTAACTAATAAGTAATACTTCAAATACTAGAAAAAAAGAAAGAAAAATTATTTTCCAGATTATGTACATAAAAGATAAGAAAATCCAAAAGATGTAAATGAAAATAGATTAGAACAATTGCAAGCATTCATTAAGGGGAACAAATATAAGATAAATTTATTTAAAACCCCAATTTCCCTATATATTAACAAAAAACAGTAAAAATTAAGTGAAAGAGAAAACAGTACCTGAAAGCGTAACATATAACATATAAATATAGTCAGAATTACTTAGGATCTAAGTGAAAAAAACTATAACATGTGTTAAGATATAAAAGAGGACCTACATGAACAGATTGGAAACTTTATCAGAAGGCAAGGGAATGTAATAACTTCTAAATGAAACTCCCAATGAGAAATGGAAAATCAAGTAGAATAAGTATCTAGATCCACCAAAAGTATTTGAATAAAATAGTGAGGAAGTCCTTTCCCTTCACAATAAAACATTATCCTACAAAATTGTTGTGCTAATGTTACTACAACATTTATCAGTTGCTTATATCAAGACCTACCTAAGTATATTGTATATAATTTAGTCCTCAAAATGACCCAATGAGATCTGTATTTTTATCTTAGAGAGGGAAACTGATGAACACCCTGAACCAAGCAATATTTAAGACCCATAGAAGTCCATTATAGTGGACTTAAAAAAAAAAAAAACAAGAAAAAAGCCAATGGTATAGCATTTTAAGAACTAACTCAGATCTTTTATTCATTCACTTAGTAAATATTCACTCATGTCAAATCCTAACCAAATTCTATTTTAGAACCTGGAAACAGTGCAATGAAAAAGAATGACATTATTCACCACTATATGTAAAATTATATCCTAATATGATGAAACAGAATACAAAAGGGAAAATAATGATCATGCTAGAGCTTAGTAGGAATGTTTAAAAGATAAAACAGGGTAATATAGGAGGTGCAAATCAGAAAAGACACTTCGTTTTAACCACTATTCAAGGAGCCACATTTTAAAACTTAAAATGAGCAAGGTCCCTGTTAATTATTAAGAAATGTAATATGCTGGGAAATCAGTACAGATAAGGAGATGAACAGAGACCTGAGTTGGAATTAAGTAAGAAGGGTGAACAAACCAAAAGCAGGCCTACATGTCTGGAGGAGAAAGAACAAAGAAACAGATGGGATCTTTGCATCTCTTCTTTAATCCAGAACTAACACTGTCCCATAGTAACAATATTATGCAAGTGGAAACTCTCTACTGAAGACTGTTATTTGTCAGACATTTTATAAAATAAACACCGAAAATAAAATCATGTTTTGTTGGCCTGCATTGTTAAGGTGCCTCTCTGTTCTTTCTCATCTGTGTAAGGTCTCTTCTGATTGGCTGTAATAAAGAGCTGGAGGCCAATAGCTAGGCAAGAAGTGGAAGGTGCACTTCGTGGTAGAGAGAAAGGGATCATGGGAGAAAAGTCAGAAGCAGGGATTCAGCAAGCGGGCGCAGAGGTGGATGGACATGAGCATGAGCAGAGAGGAAGACTGGGTTCTGGCAAGAAGCAGGCAGAATTAGTTGGGTTAGAGGAGCTGGGGAGTAGTACAAGCTAAAGGCCTAAGCTTTTTAAATATACACAAGCTTTTTAAATATACTCTGTCTTTAATACTATCGCTTACAGTGTGTAAAAGCCCAGAAATATTGGCACCCAATGTGGGGCAGTAATTTTGGAAGGAAGGTGAGGAACAAGCACTTCCCAGAGCTAGAAGTGGCTTCCTAGCAGCCTCAGTCTCTCAGACAGGCCCAGACACTAGTGGTAAGCAGAGTGTGGTAAGTGTGTAGAAGTGCGATCTCCCCTTCCAGCCTGCCGTGCTTGGTCTGGAGGGCTACTGCAGGCCTGGAGCGAGAGAAAGGGAGGTAACTAGCCACATGGAAGACAATAGACTGGTTAATTAAGTTCGATGAGCTAGCTAGCGGGTAGCCTAAGCAAGGCCTAACCTATACAAGTATTTTTTTTTCTTTTCTTTTTTTTTCCGGAGCTGGGGACCTACCACTGAGCTAAATCCCCAACCCCATATGTAAGTATTCTAAGCTTAGTGTCTAAGTCATTATTCTTCTGCTGGCAGGTCCAAGAAATGCCTTGGGAAATATATATATGAACTATAGTGATCATTTAGGGACTGGTGAGTAGCTGCAGTATAACACACAATATACAGTTAATGAAGTTAGGTACTAATACATACTAACATGGACGTATGTCCTGCAGACCTATGTGAAAAAAGTAAGTATATACATGACAGATCCTGTTTTATGAACATGAGACCAGGGTACTATGGTACCATTAATTACTTTACTTCTATATTTCTATATCCACTTCTAACACCGTGCACTTCGCTTCCTCCTGCTTCAAGCAAAAATTCTGCATGCCACCTGCCTGCCTCTTCCTCTAAATCATTCTCTGTCCGCACTTGGCTCACTGCCCCGCCCCTACTCATTTCTTTCCCAGGAATCACAAACATCACTTAAAAGTTTATCATTTAAAACCATGATACATTTCAATTTTGAAGTGAATAACAATGCCTTAATGATTTTAGGGTATCCACATGATGTCATACCCTCTGCATAAAAATGAGAAATCACAGGAATATTTGAAAGAAGTTAACCATTCAGCCAGATGTTTCTTTAAGAAAAACACAAATGAGTTATTCCTACCTCTACTTTTGTCCGATAGAGAATGAGCCTCTTGAGGCTGCGTAACTTGGCAATATGGCCAAAAGCCTGAGGTGGCAGTTTATCGCAGGATGAGAGATTTAAGTCTTGTAGATTTGGGCACATTTCAGAAATCACCTCCAAGCAAGCGTCATTAAGAAAGTGGCTGCAAGACAACTCAAGGCGTACTAATTCAGATCCACACACCTTCAGAAACCTGTGAAAACAATATTCCATGGAAGTTTTATAAAAATAAACAATACTTTTGTAAAGACTTTGAAATTATGTCACCTCTTAATAGACACAGGTAAGAGAACAGATCTCTACTGAAGAAAATACAGAACTTGATTCCCTAAGTTCTTACTGCACGGTGAAATGTTCATTGCTAACTCAAAATAAATCAAGCTGAGAAGACAATGAAGTCACATGGATTAACAGAGTACAAAGTCAGCTGATATTAAGCAGAAATTAAGATGGCAGGAGGTAGCTCTACTTACCTGCATTTCACATCCGAGTTGTACAATCTAGAACATGAAACCCTAGGCTCTCAGTATACATCACTTTCATTTCATATAACCCCGTTCAGAATGGGGAAATATACTTTGTATACAGTATACATAATGATGGGTTTAATTAAGTGACCCTGAAACAAGTCAGCTCGGCTTCTCAATCCAGAAAATGTCTAGGCTGGCTTAGATATTTATAATATATAAACAATATATATATAAAACATTTTATAATCATATAAAAACATAAAAATATAACAACTGTACTGTTGTGTGATGTTTTCTGTAGCTGTTGCCATTGAGTAACTTGACTACTTGATGCCAGAATTAATATAATATATCCAATTGCAGCTTCCCATAAATACACAGAAATAAGAAAAGATAAAGAAATAGAAAGTGTTTCATCAGAATACAAATCACATTATTTATCATATTGAATAATAATTGGGATTGAACTGCTTGCTCACAGCTGCCATAGAGAAACTCTAAGTCTTAGTATGATTTGAAAGTATGTAAATTTATGAAATTTTATTAGCTGAGTAAGCTGTAGCCATAGACAGCACCCACTATCCTTGGCCTGTGCTTATTCTTCTGAGACACACAACATTAATACTCTTGACTTCCACCAAAACTTTTTCCTAGGAAATAAGTTTTCCACCAAAACTTATTCCTACCATATACACATTTAAAATAAAATTGAACTGAATCATATAACTCAAATTTTAAAAGAAGGACATGAGGCTAAGCACCAAATATGGGTTGTCCTGTTCAACTCTTTTCTATTAATGACCTGGGGCAGGGGGGAACTATTCTCCCATTGTCTTAGTCATGCTCTATTGCTGTGAAGAGATACCATGACCATAGCAACTCATAAAGGGAAAGATTTAGTTGGGGCTGGCTTACAATTTCAGAGGTTTGGTTTTTGAGCCATCATGACAGGAAGCATGGGGGCATGCAGGCAGACATGATGGTCAAAGAGGTAGGTGAAAGTTTTACATCTGAATCAGTAGGCAGCAGGAAGAGAGCAAGCCATGGGGATTAGATTTGGTTTCTGAAACTTCAAAACTCAACTCCCAGTAACATAGTGTCTTGGTTAGGATTTTATTGCTGTAAAAAGACACCATGACTAAGTCAACTCTTGTAAAGGCAAATATTTAACTGGGCCTGGCTTATAGGTTCAGAAGTTCAGTCTGTTATCATCATGTTAAAAAGCATGGCATTGTACAGGCAGATGTGATACTGGAAGAGGAGCTGAGAGTTCTGTATCTTGATGTGAATGCAGCTAGGAGTAGGCTCTCTTCCCCACTGGGCGGTGCTTAAGTCTAAGAGACCTCAAAGCCAGCCTACACAGGGGCACACTCCCTCCAACAAGAGCACCTCTATTCCAAAGAGGCCACACCTTCCTAATAGAGCCATATCCTATGGGCCAAGCATATTCAAACCACCACATTCCACTCCCTAGTCCTCACAGGCTTGTTCAAACACATGAGTCTTTGGGGGTCATACCTAGCCATAGCATAATAAAAATACATTTAGTTTAACTTTAAAAGTTCCTATAGTCTATAATAGTCTCAAGAGTGTTAAAAGTCCAAAGGTCAAAGTCTCTTCTGAAATTCAGGCAGATTCTTTTATCTGTAATCCCCTGTAAAATTAAAAGCAAAAAGCAAATCACATACTTCTAACATATCAAGGAACTGGATATACATTTCTGTTCTAAAATGTCATATTGAGGAAATATTAGACCAAAGCAAGACCAACAGGGCAAACTCCATCTATGTCTGATGTCCAACTTCTTTCAGCTTTGATTACTGCAACACACTTGCTTCTCTTGGGCTGGTTTCACTCCTTGTTAGCAGCTTTCCTTGGCAGATAATCTTGGGGTCTACAAAGTAACTTCAATCTCACAGATTCTTGTTCCAATGTCTGGGATCTGTACATGATCTTTTGGGCTCTTCCGAAGTGCCTGGGTCACTTCTCCAGCTCTGCCTTCTGTAGCACTCTAGACTCTGGTTGACTCCACTCCATTGCTGCTGCTGTTCTTGGTGGTCATGCCATAGTACTGGCATCTCAAATGCACTGGGGTCTTCCATTGCAACTAGGCTTTACTAATAGCCTCTCAGAGGCTCTCTTCATGGTGCCAAGCCTCAGCTTCTTTGCATTACCCCTTCAACCTGCAAATGAGGCTGCACCTTCACCAATGGCCTTTCCTGGCCTCTCACGGTGCCATGGCTCTCCTGACCCTTTCATTCCTTCAAAACCAGTACTACTTAGATGACTATTAAACATTACTAACTCTAGCTGCCAGCACAAGGTCTGTCTCTGGAACACAGCTTTTCGGTGTTCTGAAAAACTACTTCCCAGATTTCACCTGAGTATTGCTGGTCTCTTCTTAATCACTGCTAATTTCTTGGCTCCAGCTAGCCAGCTGGACTCTAAAGCAAGAGCCACATGGCTAAGGCTGCCACATTCTGCTGCTTGTTGGGGCTGGAACATGCTGCCCTCCTTGACATCATCACCAGCTTTCTGTTTTCCAGCTCCTTCACTGCCTAAGCTTGGCTGTCCTGGAACTTGCTCTGCAACCTGACCTTGAATTCATAGATTTGTATGTGCTAGGATTAAAGGCATGTACCACCTCACCTGGACACAGGAGCTTTTTTTTTTTAACCTTTTCATAAGATTTTCATAAGGTCTGGTTTGTAGTTCATTCCAGATATAATCAAGTTGACAATTGACAATAACCATCACAATCCATCCCTTGTCAATTTGACACATAATCATATCTCCTTATGTCCAAATGAAAACAATAACCAGGTCATAATATAGCCTAACATGATATAACTATCCCTTAACTATAAATGCATAAACAATAAGCTTAGCTGGGTCAAATCTTGCCCAAGATCACCACTCCCTTTATTCTATTTAATATCCTTGAACAGAGGACTAAGCTCCACTCCACTTCCTCTTTGAACCGTGCATTTTGTATTTTTCCTTTCTAAGCTTGTTAAACTTGGTCAAAATGTTCCTCATGCATGAACCACAGACAAAGCCAAAACTAGGCTTTTTTGAGACTTCATTTGTAAATGCAATTAATATAGACTCTTAGGATAATGGTAGAAAGAGGCACAGTCTTCACCAAACTATTACTGAATTGATCTCTAAGCAACATACTAAAATTCTTTTCCTTTGAAACCTCTTGAGCCAGGCCCCCGACTTCACATCACTCTTAGCAACAATGTCTTCCAAATTCATATTAGAATGGCCATTAAGCCCCATTTAAAGCATTCCATTGCTTTCCAAATCGAAGGTTCCAAAATCCATATTCCTCCAAACAAAAGCATTGCCGGGCCTATCACAGCAATAATCCAGTCCCTGGTACCAACTTCTGTCTTCCTGGGTTTTATTGCTGTGAAGAGACCATGACCAAGTCAACTCTTATAAAGGCAAACTTTTAATTGGGGCTGGCTTACAGTTTCAGAGGTTCAGTCCATTGTCATCATGGTGAGAAGCATGGAATTGTGCAGGCAGATGTGGTGCTGGAGAGTTCTATATCTTAATTTGAATGCATCCAGGAAGAAATTCTTTTCCCTACTGGGTGGAGCTTGAGCACTAGGAGACATCAAAGCCTGACTACACAGTGACTCACTTCCACCAAGAAAGTCATCCCTATTCCAACAAGGCCACACCTCCTAATTGGGCCATTTCCCATGAGCCAAACATATTCAAAACACCACACACATTTCCTGGACAAGTGAGGTAGAGTTTGCTCTTCCAAGTGCTGCAGCAAGTGAGACAAGGCCTCTTCTCCTGCTCTCCTGTCCTACCTTGGCCAGTGTTGAGGAGCGGAGGGGATCTCTGCCTGACACTACTGCTGCAGACAAGAGTGGGCCAGTCTTCCACACTCACATCCCTGGGCTGGCTCACCTGCAACCCACATCCACCGTCAGCTCTCCTAAGCTTCCCAGGTTAGTGCAGGGTGAGCTTCCCTTCTCTCATGGCCCCAGGGCCAGGTCTTGCACCTGCAGCAGGTGATGAGGGGGTAACGAGGAAGGAGGCTTCCACCTTGTTCACACTACTACTCCAGAGAAGTGGTAGGGCATGCCTAAGTGGCCCCTGGCAAGGGTCATCTGACTTGGGCTCACCCTCCCTGGGCAGGGACCTTTGGACTCAGGCAGAATTCTTCTAGTCTCCATCTTGCTCTCTATCCTAGGAGCCTGTCCAGGCGTGTCTGGGGCTGAAATGGTGGTCATCTCAGGGTAGTTTCCTGCCCAGAGGTTCAAAGGTCAGAACACAGAGCAAATACATAGCCTCTCTCCTCTGTCATCTACAGAGGCTCATGCGACATAGCAGCCACACCTGCAATGCCTCTAGGACAGGTATTTACTAACATTTTACACTGAATTCTGTAAGCTTCTTCATATTCTTCAGCAACTGAAACAGATCTTTGGCACATACAGTCCTTAGCATTGCATATAGAATGACGGCTCGTATTATCTATCAACTTTACAGATCTAGAATCCTCTAGGCATGTCCACGAGAGATTATCTAGATACGTTAGTTTCTAGGAATGTCTGCGAGGGATTACTGAGATTACACTAGCCCCTGGCAGGTATGTGGAGAATTATCTAGGTTAATTGAGGTGGAAAGACCCAACTTTCACTGATGACAGCACTGTTCCATAGGCTGGGGTCCTGGTCTGGAGACAAAGGAGACAGTTCACTGAAAAAACACCATTCTTCCCTGTGCTTCCTGACTGTAGGAACAATGTGACTACCTGTGTCAAGCCCTGCTACCAGGCCTTCCCTGCCATGAAACACTGTACCCTGAAACTGTGAGCCAAAAACAACCTCTTCCTTCTGGAAGCAGCTTTTAGCAGGGTATTCTGCCATAGCATCAAAACAAGTAAGAAATACATACGGCATTTAAAAATCAGTCAAGAAAATCTTCCAACTTAAACAAACAAAAAAAAAACCCTATTTCATCTTTCACCTTTTTATTGAAAATAGACTTTTTCATATAATATATTCTGATCAATTTCCCCTCCCGCAACTCCTCCCAGAGCCTCCCACTCTCCACCCACCCGATTCCATACCTTTTCTTTCTCTCCCTGATAAAAAAACAAATAGGCAACAACAAACAACCTGGAAATCAACAGAAAAAAGAAAGAGCCTAAGAAATACATCTAGCCACAGACACACACTTTCACTGATACACAAATCCCATAAAAGCACAATCTCGGAAACCAGGATATATAAACAAAAGACCTGTAAGGCTTTAAAAAACAGTCTTGGGTTCATTTTGTGTTGGCCATCTACTGCTGGACACGGAGCCTGTCCTTAGTGTGAACGAACTCCAGTGGGAAGATGAATTTTTCCTTTGCCAGCAGTTGTCAGCTGGAGATAGCTTCTGGGTTAGGCACGAGGGCTAGTGTCCACTTCCCTTCTCAAGGCTGGAGCCCTGTCTGACTTAAACCTGTGCAGACCCATTCTAAAGCTAAGTTTTAGCAAACTACTCCACCAGGTTGGACAAGTTAACACTGTTACTTCATTTCAAGTAGATAAGTTGTTACGGTGAGTCATTCATTTATGAGTTAGCAATCTAAGAATGAATGCTGGGTTTCAACGAGTCAAAAATCCTATTTTTGATTTAATAATTTTACAATGTTTCGCAGATTAGAAAAGGGACTTCACAGAAGTAAATGAAGTCTTAGAAGTAAAAACTTTGGTTTTAGCTCCTTATGGTCTTTTACTGGGCAAAGCACTTTTATCTAGATTTCCTTTTTATATCTGAGTTAGAATGACTTAGCATTTCTTTTCTTTCTTTGCAGCCATCATGGAAAACTTCTCCTCCAAATAATTTATAGCGGAGTGTCAAACTAGTCACTAGTGAACAGGAAAACTTCAAGCTGACCTGGATGAGTCAGAAAGCACAATAAACACACGGCCACCCTTATACTGCCTTTTTGCTTTTGCTTTTCCTCCGTCCAAGACTCAGATAATGCATATTTTCACTCTGAGCAGGTTCTCTAATCAATATGCTCATATTCTCCCTTCCCATCTTTACACAGTATATTGATCTCATGAACGCAGCAGCAACAGACACAACTGCCCATACATGAATCGTGTCTTGGGGCATTTCATGGAAGTTTTATTTCAGGGCAGTTACTTGGCTACTTTCATTGATCAACAATTACTCATTTCAATCATGAGATGGATCACTGGAAGAAAAGTAACTTATTTTTTCCAGCCTGTTTCTTCTATATTGTGAATTCTTATCTACTATTACTTGATATTGAGGGTTTTATTCACTTTTTTAGAACTTCCTTTTTTAAAATTTCCCCTTCTATTATGAATAGATTCTTTTCTCATATAATATATTCTGATGACGGTTTCCCCTCTCTACTCCTCCAAATTCTTTCCCACCTTCCCTCTGACCCTGATTCACTCCCTTTCTGTATCTCATTTGAAAAGAACAAGTTTCTAAAAAGTAACAACAGAACATAACAAAATAGAACATAGAAAGATAAAACAAAGGCAATCAATAAAAGAATAAGAGAGCAAGAGAAGGTACTAGAAGCAGAGACCCACTCGTTCACACACTCAGGAATGCCATAAAAATACTAAACAGAAAGCAAGAAGATATGCACAGATGGGTGCAGAATCCTGAAGGCCGTATGCATGCTGCTGCTGCTGCTGCTGCTTCAGGCTCTGTGGGCTCATATGAGTTGCTCATGCTGACTTAGAGGGCCTTGTCTTCTTGGTGACCTCCAATCCCTCTGGTTCTTACAATCTTCTCTAGGGTTCCCTAAGTTCTAGGGGCTGGGAGCTGATGGAGACACCCCACCTCTTCCTTCCGAGGTCTCTCTAAGAGCTTTATGAGCCTACATTCAGACGAAGAATCCTGAACTAGGTCTGCAGCTAAACACGGGTGGTGCTGTTTTGGAAGGGTCTATAACTTTAGGACATGGAGCTTCACTGGAGGTTGTGGGCCACGGGCCTTGTGTGGGGGAGGAAGGTGAGACAGCTTTTTATGTCTCTGATCTGTATTCTTGTGACTTCCTCAGTGCGGATATACAGCCAACCTCTCCTCCGGCTACCATGTCTTCCCCGTCTACTGCCACAGACAGGCTGTACCCCTCTAAAAATGTAAAACAAAAGAACCCCCTTTCCCCAAACAAGAAATCAACCAAGGCAATAACTGACAAAGTCCTCAAGTCTAAAAACACCCAAAGTGTTTCCTGACAAAATGAATATGAAGGGGCAAAATCCTACACAGAGAGAGGAATATCAGAGAGACTCGGCACCTACTGAAGCAAAATCAGGATTGCTAAATGGGGCCTAGACTTTTAAGCAGAATATTATGATATAATTTAAAACACAAACAGGCAGGGAGGCAAGTGAGTACACAAGACCTAAGAGACAGGGACGTAAAGAAAGGAGAATTAGACAGAATTGATTTTAACAAGTAATAGTATGCATGGGCAGTACTCATAAATTTGGGGCTGGAAGTGGGTTTCAATAACTGATTAAATTTTTTCTTTATTCCAATTTAACCAATTTCTCTGTTCTCCTGATGATAAAAGTTCCTAAAAGGTTCTCTAAAATCTACCCAGTTCTAACTTTCACAGATAAAAGATTTTAGGACACAAAAAAAACCCCAGCAACCTCTTCCCAAATACTCGTCCAGAACAGTTCAACAGTGCTTCTGTAAAATGTGTTTTTTTCTTTGAAATATTATATAAAGAAATCTTCAGAGTAATGTGTATAAATAGACCACCACTTATTCATAGATGATTCATTAATAATCAACTCATGCATATTTATTGTTTATTTTGAGAAGGCTGCCTCCGAGTCATAATGACTGTCACTTTAGTCAAGTCAAAGGACCCAAAGCAATCAGCAGACAAAGCTGCAGCATGCCCCCCAAGAACCCTTTCCCTTTGTATTTAAATACACTTCTAAATGTGAACAGTGGCTTCAGCTGATAGGCATACTAGTGGAAACCGTGGGGTTTGACTGACTGAAACACCACAGTAAAATCTGGGTAGCGCAAAGGATATATCACTTCTGTGATCATGAAGATGGCCACAGAGCAAGGAATCCAGGTGAACGGAAAACCAGAAGCAGAACTGCTACTGGCAAAGCTGGAGCTCTGACCGACACACAGGACCTCATCCACTGCCGGTCTAAATGAACAGGACTGCTGAGATTTCTCCTCACAACAGATGCTTCTTCTCTTTCACATTCAGGCTACAGAGTTTTTAATATAAGGTTTACAGTGTGCCCACTGTCACCATCATGGTCACAGACACCACTGTGCCAAAGTCAGACCTCACCACCATTTTCCTTAGCCTCTACAGTCACAAGCTGCTACCTATCACTTTTATGAAAGTAAGCAACATGTTTATTTTCATAGTTTTTCTTCTCTGTGGAATGAAGGGGTGCATGTGGGTGCATGCATACCCTGGCACCCATGAAGATCAGGGGACAACTTAACAATTTCCTTCTTGTGCATCTCAGGGATCCAATTAACTTGTCAACTTAGGCAGCAAGTGCTCTTATCCACTAAGCCATCTTGCCAGACCCTAAATTCCTAATTTTAAAAATAGAAAATTCATTTCTCTAGTGCAAACCAGTGAGGCAAGAGCTAGACCTTTATAACATAAACCAATGTTTACTGACACCACTTGACTGTCTCATACTGTACTATTTATCTAGTTTATGGTCAACAATACATGCTCTAGCTGTAGTTAGTTTCAGTTCTTATTGGTCTCATTAGTAGTGAGAAAAATTTGCAGATGGATTGCTTTTGAAGCAGAGAGAACTAGCATTGGACTAAGGCCCCACTAGAATTCAAGCACTCCAATACAGATACCAAGTATTTTGGAAGGGGTGGTGGAAGATCTCAGAGGTGGCCTCAGAAGCAAAGTCTATCTGGCTTTCTCCTGCCGACTTATCTCTTCCCTCTTTCTCACATGGACTGAGTCACAGAAAGCAGCATTCCTCTTGCCCAACACAATACAAACCACAAAGCCTAAACCTATCATGCTACCTTTTCCTTGCCTTCCTGCCACACAGTTTTTCAGATGGCCCTTGCTATATATCCCTGCGATCCCAGCTGCTTGGGAGTCTGAAGCAGGAAATTCCAAGCCAAATTTCTACTTGGGCTACAAAGCAATCTCAGGGCTACCTAGGATACTTAGCAAGATTCTATCTCCAAACAGAAATAAACAACAGTAATAAAAAGAGCTGGGGCAATACAGATCCATGCAAGGTGAAGGAGCATTTATTAATTTAAAATAACAGCTATTGTCTCCAAAGTTTCTACTCCATGTTTGACTTTATGAAAATGATGGAATCATATAACACATACAAGAACAATCATCAAAGTTAAGAGAAAAGCACCTGTTTGTGCCTTAAGAAAAATTACTATGGCATTACTAAGTGCTAAATGAATATGCACTTTTGCAAGCTTTCAAATGTTTAACAGGTGACATTTAATAGTAAGGAAACTAAATGCTTAAATAGAAAGGAGCAGAAACACCTGGGCAGGTCTGCAAGCGTCGTCCTCTATTTAGCATGCAATTTCATTTTCAACATAATTAGCTTAAATGAGCTTCTAAATTTGGGTGATGTATTGCACATGTAATTAAGATTTAATTAAAAATGTTCTGTAATAAATTGTTTTCCATTTCTGACAAATCACATTAGAGAGGTAGATTTTGATTTGGAAATAGTTTTTTAAATGTGTTAATCATCTGTGCTGAAAATATGAAAGAGAAAAAAAGCAGTTGGGTTGAAAGTCACTTGGGATTTAAATAAGAAGTAAAGAATACAGCTGGCCCGTACATCAGTATGAAGTTTGGCTGAAGAAGATAGTTAACACTCGTTTATTTTTATAAATATCAATCTTTTTATTCTTACAAAATATACAAATACAGTTTAAAAATTTACCGTGAACGTTCTTATATGCAAGTCTAGTCTCTTGATAAAAAGCTTTAACCAGTTTTATACCTACCTGCTAAATCCTGACACAGAGATGAACCCTCTGTTGCCAGTCCAAGACAGATTAAGCCACTGGACAAGAGCACAGCGAGCCTGTAGGAACTCCAGTGAAGTATCATCTAGCTTGGCCCAGTATGGCTGCAGGTTGAGGTGGATATACTGTAGAGGGTCACAGCAATGCTGGTGGAGGAGCCTGCAAGTCTGTGCTAATCTACACAGGTCTGGTAGTGAAAGATGATTCAGAATCAGTTGAATGAGCTATATAAAACAGAAAGCCAAGATCATCAACAGTGAAGGACCGTATCACTTTTTGTTAAACACAGAATGAGGTCTAATAAAGAGCAGTATAATTGTTTCAAACACTACCTTCACAAAGTAGATAAATCTACATTTACCACATTATCCAACACATACATCTGACTGCACTGCATTTAAAAATTGCTCAAATTCTCAACTCATGTTGACAATTCATTTTCATACAGCACAAAGATATACACACTGGTAACTGTTGAAATAATAAAAATTTTCATAGAGAAAACTTTAGACATGTCAGACATTGGTATGGAAGAAAAGAACTTCCACTCCGAGTTCTGGGGGAATGAGTAAATAGGATAAGCTAAGCACAGCTTCACTGGAGAGGTGTAAGTATACTCCTTCCAGAAAGTGCCAATTATAGGGGAAGGGCAAAGCAGGCGGAGAGTCTGGTGAGGAGGATGGGGATACACAGAGCTTCACTTGGATTTAACCTGAAAGGAATGAAGATTCAAATTACAGTGACACAGTAAGCTTTGTGTTTTCAAACATAAGGGCTCTCCATGAAGCAGAAAGCAAACTAATACAGAATTCCAGGGAAGCAGAGAAAGGACAGATCCCACTGAAGGCAGCTAGCAGCAACCGTGGGGCAACATATATTATTAACAGGCTGGACACAAAAAGATAACTTTAATTACAATGATCCATTTGAGCTAGTCCAAGATTTATTTTCCTGTTGGAACTTTCTTAACTAGTTTTCAAAGAACTATCTTAAGAGCCCTAAACCTAACCAAGAATCAGAATTTAAAAATTCATATTTGTTTAATGATAAAAATCTTCTTTAGATGGGAGAGGTTAATTTTTTTAACATAAAAGCATTCACCTGACTTTTCTGCTTTTGTAAGTAATTATACCCTTTAACAAAATGATCTTCAGCTTAATGTAAATTCTATATTAATGTTAGATCAGATTTCACTGTTTGTGTCGAATATTCTAACATCCAAATGAACAACAATATAATCTTAAGATAAGTTGAAAGATTACTTATAAAATATGAGCAGTTACTGATTAACGAATTGTATCTAGTGAGGCTTGGGGTACATTTGCTATGTCTTTTTAGCATTTGGACTAGGCTGTAAAATGACGTGAGGATGTTTGCATGCCTGTGTATGTACTTATTAGAAAAACAGGGAATTAGAATTAGTATAAAAGCTCTGACAAAAACTTAGTCTTTTTTCTAGACTTTCTCCCGGGCCTATCTTATGTTGCTTTATATAACCCAGCTTTTATCAAAGCAAAGTAAACTCTGTATCATTAAATTAGCAAGACTCCTCATCATCCTCCATGATGTAGGTACAGTTGGATCACCTGTCCCGATAAAAGTTCCCTTCTCCCGACCATCCCCTGATCCTAAACCTGCTCACTGGCTTTAAGAGGCAAAGATGTATTCAGTAAGAGCCTAATAACTCTCCTTATGGGAAAAGTACCACTGAAGAGTCTCTGTCATAAGCAAATACGTTAACGAATTTGCATTAGTCAGATAACCCTGTTGACATGAGCGTTATTACACAAACAAAACTATGGAGGTAAAAATATATAAAATCAAGCACAGAAGTGTTGGGGCTGGTCTTGTGCACTGTGTATTCAGATGCTGATTTCTGAGCCCCAGATCAGATTGCAGTCTGGACATGGGCATTGTACTGACAATGTGCTCGAAAGGATGCTCCCCAGTAAGCCCTGGGTCCTGCTAAGACTGAATGTGATTGTTGGGGGGAGGGCAGCAATGGGGGGAGGATGGGGAGGGGAGCACCCACAAAGAAGGGGAGGGGGAGGGATTAGGGGGGATGTTGGCCCAGAAACTGGGAAAGGGAATAACACTCGAAATGTAAATAAGAAATACTCAAGTTAAAAAACAAAAAAAAAAAAAAAAAGGATGCTCCCCAGTAATCTCTGACTGGGTAGTTAAAGGCTAAAGCCTGTGACAGGAGAGAGAGAGAGAGAGGAACGCAGAGCTTGAGATGGAGTAGTGGGGTCTCAGGTAGGGACCATGAGGAGAGAATAAAGGTAGGGGATGAAGGAGATCACCATGAGGAGGACGAACCATGGAGATGAACCGCGAGCATATGGCCAAGAGAAACTGCCCTGAGGACACATGGGCCTATGGCTGGGATGTATGTTAGAAGAGCTCAGATGCTGCCCTGCATAGCGCCGCAGCTAGTTAATAAAAAGCACAATTCCGTGTCTTTGATTCAGGAGTTATACAGGCTAGACTCAGGGCAGGACCCCTATAAAATTACTTGTGTACAGAAGAAAGATGGAAAATAGGGTAACCCCACTCACATCAGAGATCAGCACTATTTACAGTTTGACTTTTTTGTTTTTTGTTTTGTTTTGTTTTGCTTTGCTTTGCTTCTCATCTCTTTCAGATAAATGAACTTCTATTCTTGGGTGTGCACTAAAAAAATGAAAGAACAGTCAGTGTTCAGCATCTTGCTTTTCTTATTCAGTGATCTATCCTGTACATCTTTATCTGTACGAACAGACCCACCCTATTCCATTCACGCGCATGACACTATAACAACAGATGTTTACTGATTTATTTCCTGCCAGTTTCTTTCTTATTGCAAATAATACCGCAATATCATCGTATGTATTATGTATGCATGTTCATCCTGGTAAACTGGAAATGTATCTTTAGAATAAGTTACATACATTTAAAAGTTGTCCTTCTGAATGTTCATATCAACTTATATATTCATAGTGTATGTACTGGCTAGTTTTGTGTGTCAGCTTGACACAAGCTGGAGTTATCACAGAAAAGGAGCCTCAGTTGTGGAAATGCCTTCATGAGACCAACTGTAAGGCATTTTCTCAACTAGTGATCAAGTGGGGAGCACCCAGCCCACTGTGGGTGGTGCCATCCCTGGGCTGGTCTTGGGTTCTTATAAGAAAGCAAGCTGAGCAAGCCAGGGGAAGCGAGCCAGTAAGTAACATCCCTCCATGGCCTCTGCATCAGCTCCTGCTTCCTGACCTGCTTGAGTTCTAGTCCTGACTTCCTTTGTGATGAACAGCAACATGGAAGTGAGCTGCACAAACCCCTTCTTCCCCAACTTGCTCCTTGATGTTTGTGCAGGAATAGAGACCCTGACTAAGACCGTGTCAGTGTATGTAAGTACCCATCCACCCATACACTTGAGGATGGTATTAAAACTTTACCATTCTGAAAGGTACAAAGGCAGGGCACGTGCTGCCTGTCTTCATTCCCCCAGCCTTCTTCCTCATCCTCCACCACCTCCTTTTCCAATTTCTTTTTATTCTTGCTACTGTTCTTAATTGTAAAACTGGAATCCCAAAGGTGCTGTAAATGTACTCTTCCTTCCTCTCATTCTATTCAGGGATTCAGCTGCACTTGTCCATCCATCACTTCTCTCATTACATAATCTTCAGTGTCAACCAAGTTTTCTTCCTCAGTCTATGTGTATAAGCTAGAATGCCAGAGAGAATCATGGCCATTTTTCCAGAATTTTCTTGATTATTTTTTTTTTCTTAGGTGAACTTTGAAATTTAAAAAAAAATCTCTTTATATTTCAATTGAAACTTCAGTAAATACATTATAGCTTAAAAACTGACACTGTTTGTGGGATCCATGTGTACATGGATATACATGCATGACACTTTTTACTTACTGTGTCTTTCTACTCAGGAACATTGTATGAATTAACATTTAACAATCTTTAATGTCCCAAGAGTTTCTAAAGATAAAGATATTTATCTATTGCAGTCTGTCGATGTACTTTTATTTCCTAATTCTCCTGAATATTCTAATTATAATCATTTTGTCTGCAAATGATTTTATACCCTGCTTTTCAAAAAGTACACCTTTTATGTCTTTCTCATGGCCAAAGTATTAACCAGAACTTTCAGAATGGTATTATGTAATGTTTTGTTCTTAGTTTTATTTTCAATCTAACTCAACTTACCTAATAAAGCCACGTATCATTTCAAAACTTTAATAAACATATTTTTTTAAAGACATAGGCCTCATTCTGTAGGCCTGGAACTCACTTTGTAGACATCGCAATTCACCTACATTTTTCAAGTGTTTCAAGAGTATATACGGCTAGAGGCTACATCTAGGAACTGGTATTTCTACTGTTTCATAGTTATGGAAGATATCAGCTAATATAGCAAACAACTTAGTATTTACTTTTTGAAGAATTCATTGGTAAAATTACAGACACCTCTCCCAGCTTTCACTTGGCCAATTAGTTTTGTCACCTACTGGAGTAGACCCTGGGGTTAATTTTCCTTTGACTTAGTATTTTGGTATTATTACCTTGACTTTCTAATATAAAAGACATGTTTAATACCAGGAATAAATACTTGAAGATCTTTGTACTACTTTAAACTAATTCTATTTGCTATGATATTATTTATGTAGGAATAAATATATATTAAGAAAAATTTATAATGTATTTTTAGCAATAATATTCAAATTTATTTTAATAGAATTATTGTCTTTATTTTTATTATTTATTTATTTATTTATTTATTTATTTATTTATTTATTTTTGAGACAGAGTCTTACTATGTAGCACTGGCTAGCCTAGAACTCACAGACCTACTTGCCTGTTCCTTGAGTGCTGGAATTAGGGTGTACATGAAACTTTTAAAACACTTTGTGCAAAAAGATATCCTGAATCAGAATATAAATAATGTATTTCTTCCAAATGAGATATTACTTAAATAGCCCCTAGCATCTTCTGGTATAATCCAAATATTCATATTAAAAGGTATATGTTGTATGAAGACATGTAATATTAATTTAATGGCCTTCTTATACCTAATATAATATTTTGAGAAATTCCAAACTATAAAAAGAATGAAAAGTCATCAAAGCCATGTTATTAACATGTGAAAGAGCTTCTCTGGAGTTTGACTAAATCAAAGGTGACAGATTCAGACCAAATAAACACATCTCTTCATCTTTACTAATATAGTATCTAGTGTCTATGAAGTTGCTGAGAGGTACATCTTAGCCTGAAGCTCCTTTAGAAGAACACAATGAATAGAGGATGTGGGATGTTCAAAAGGGTCCCTTCCCCAGCTGACTTATCCACTCTCAACCCTCAATCTAATCTCTGAGACCGTTCAGCACACTGACTGTTTACAGGACATCCTTTTATATCACATGCAATCAGTGTCCTCTCAAGAATGCTGGTTCTACATCCTGGTTTCTCTAGAGTGTGTTGTATTGACTAAACCTTTGGGACATATTTGAAACCATCTATATCTCTTTCCTTTCACATATAAGTAAGTTAAAATTTCCCAATCCACACCACTGAAACCTTCCTACTCTACTGAAGCCCCCTGCTTCCTACGGCTAAGGCAGATCACACCTACAACAAGTTTACAAACACTCTCTCATTTATATGCTCTTCATTGTAGAATAAAGCACACAAATAAAATGGCCTGCTTAATATGGGCAGTTTCGGGAATATTAGCTATTATTCCATATTCTTCTCTCCCATTCAAAATGTTATACAAAAAGACAAAGCATATTATAATCGCGCATCTACTCTGGTTTTTTAGCAAATTATTTACTATTTCTACACTATCTTTGACCCCATCTCAACAAATTTTACTAAGCCTTGAGAAAAGGCAGTGCCCTGAAGATCCCTGGCTGGATGGAAAAGAAGCAAAGCTCTTGGTAAATGCTCTCCGGTACAGTCCAGCCCACAGTTCAGCAAGGCGAGGGTGAGCTGCAGCTGCTGTCTGTGTGCATGCAGCTGTGCATGTGGCATCTCCACCCAGTTCCATGCCCTGTACTCCTTGACACAGCTAATGCTGAAGCACACAGCCATGCTGGTGTTCCCAGCCACAGTTGTTCTCATCCTGGGTATTCTCTTCCCTCAGCCTCCACCATTCCTGTTAATGCTAAGAGCTGGGCAGTTTGTTTTTTTATATTCAGGTTTTGCTAAAATTTTAAATCATTTAAATATATTACATCTAAATTCCTATCTAAATAGTTTTTGGAAGTGGGCAAAAAGCAAAGCTGACTCACTTTCTAGAGGTGAACTGCTACCACACAGATTTTAGAGCCCCAAGGAATGACATTACC